>NW_022631142.1:288144-560172 GCF_010015895.1 Lontra canadensis | reverse complement strand
AAGAAAAGAAAAGAAAAGAAAAGAAAAGAAAAGAAAAGAAAAGAAAACCAACTGGCCATACATGTTTGGGCTTATTTTTTCAGGCCTCAATTCCATTCCATTGATTAAATATTTTTCCTTATGCCAGTACCACACTGTCTTGGTTACTCTACCTTGGTGGTAAGTTTGAATCAGGAAGTATGAATCTTTCAACTTTGTTCTTTATTTTCAAGATTGGCTATTCTGAGTCTTTAGCAATTCTAAATGAATTTTAGAATGAGCTTGTGAATTTTGACAAAGAAGTTAGCTGAGATTCTAATAGGAGTTGCACTGAATCTGTAGATCAATTTGGGAAGTATTGCCATCTCAACAACCTTGGGTCTTCTAGTCCATGAATATGAAAAGCCTTTCCATTTACTTAGGTCTTATTTATTTATTTATTTATTTGAGCGTGAGAGAACAGAGAGAGAGAGAGAGAAAAAGAGCATAAGCAGGAGGAGGGGCAGAGGGAGAGGTAGAAGCAGGCTCCCTGCTGAGCAGGGATTCCCAAATGGAGCTCAATCCCAGGACTCTGGGATCATCCTGGGATCATGATCTGAGCCAAAGGCAAATGCTTAACTGACTGAGCCACCTAGGCACCCCTTATTTAAATCTTAAATTTTTTTCAATGATGTTTCACAGTTTTCAGTTACAAGTCTTAAACATCGTCTTTTATTTATTTTATATTATTTTTAAAGATTTTGTTATTTATTTGTTAGAGAGAGATTGAGAGCACAAGCAGGGGGAGCAGCAGGCAGAGGGAAAAGCAGGCTCCCTGCTGAGCAAGTACTCTTTTTTTTATGCTATTGTAAATAAAATTGCCATCTTAATTAATTTTTATTCATTACCAGTATATGAAAATACAACTGATACTGATCTTAAATCTTTCAATCTTACTGAATTTGTTTATTCTAATAATTTTTATTATTTCTTTAGGATTTTCCAAACCTATAAGATCATCTCACTTGTAAATAAAGATAGTTTATTTCTTCCTGTCCTATTTAGTTGCCTTGTATTTCTTTTTCTTGCATAATTGCCATGACCAGAACCTCCAGGACAATGTTGAAGAGAGTGACCTTATTTCTTTTAAGGTTTATTTATTTGTTTATTTGTCAGAAAGAGAGAGAGAGAGAGAATACAAGCAGGGGGAGCAGGAGAGGAAGAAACAAACTACCTGCTGAGTGGGGACTCTGGGATTATGGCCCACGCTGAAAGTAGATGCTTAACTGACTATGCCATCCAGGTGCACCAAAAATGACCTTTCTAAAACACAATTTTGGATTTTTATTTCCCAGCCTTAGAATCATTCAATGACTCCACGTTGCCCTTAGAATAAAGATTTCACTTCTCATTTGCCTGCGATGCCAGTTTGCATCCCACCTTGGCTTTGCATCCTTAATAAAATCCAGCCCAACTGAATCACAATACCTTTTCCAGCTCTTTGCTCTTTCTTGCTTCTGGGCCTCTGTGCACATTATTCCCTCTGCCTGATACACTCCCTTCTCCATCCAACCCTTGCTTCACCAGGGCAATTTCCACTCATGCTCTAGATATCAGTTTATATATGGCTTCTATTAGGAAGCCTCCTCTCCCTTGTCCCACAGCACAGTGTGTATTTCCACCTCACTGGGATCTTATTCTTTTAACTTTATTATATTGCATTTATAATTGCCATTTTGCTTGTCTATCCTCCTCCCTAGG
This sequence comes from Lontra canadensis, assembly GCF_010015895.1. NCBI lineage: Eukaryota > Metazoa > Chordata > Mammalia > Carnivora > Mustelidae > Lontra > Lontra canadensis. The sequence continues at coordinate 558,453 of NW_022631142.1, read as the reverse complement.
CTATGCGCTCTTTGAGGGTGGAGACTATGTCTTACTTTTGTAACTCTTCTGCCTTGCAGAGTGCTTGGGACGTAGTTTGTAATAAAAACTTGATGTGTTGAATAAATTAATAAATGGGAAGAAGCCATTTATTTGCTTTTTGTAAGTTCCATATTTCAGTAAACCTCATTGGTAGTTCTAATCAGTGGTCTGAAAATGAGCCCACAAAGCTAGGAGTTTGTAGGAAGTTGTTCAGTGTTCCCTTATGGGTTTGAGATAATTGTCCCTTGAAGTTCCAATCAGAACCTTCCCTGTTAAGCAGTGTAAAAAAAAAAAAATTTTTTTTTTCACAGTGCCCTTATAGGGATAATTTGTTTAATATAGAATTTCAGATTTATGGCCTTTCAAAACCAATTGGTTTTCTTGAATCCAATTCTTCAAAGTTGATGATTTTCTAGGCCCCACTGCATTTCGATGTAACAAAACTACTCAAAACATGTAATGAGGTAGGGAATATCATTCCCATTTCATTCATGAGGGGAAGAATAGTTTACGTAACTTGTCTAGGTTCCCAGCGGCAGAATTTGAACCCAAGCTTTTTTGACAATAAATCAATACTTTTAACCATTTACTTCCTCCATCTTACCTACTTAAAATGTATAATTTTACAAAAAGAGTAGGTGTATCTTACTTGAGGTTAAGCTTGACACTTAGTAAGCCAAAATTGTATATCGTCAGAGTTATCCCTGAAAAATTCTAGAACTTATTTAATATAATATACAGACACACTATATCTGCATAAGCTCAACACAGCAAGTTATTTTCTTCAGGCTTAAATCAAATCCTTGCCTCTTTGGTTGAGTATAGGCTGAAATCCTTGGCTTACATATAGAGATAATATTGAAAGTAACAACAAAAACCCTTTCTTTTTTTTTTTTTTTTAAGATTTTATTTATTTATTTGACAGAGAGATCACAAGGCAGAGAGGCAGGCAGAGAGAGAGGAGGAAGCAGGCTCCCTGCTGAGCAGAGAGCCCGATGTGGCTCGATCCCAGGACTCTGAGATCATGACCTGAGCCGAAGGTAGCGGCTTAACCCACTGAGCCACCCAGGCGCCCCAAAAACCCTTTCTTAAAACACTGAGCACTGAGGGTATATAATTACATTCCTATCAGTTAAATGCAAACATGATGCTACTCCCCTTTTTAAATACTTTGATTTTCTGGACTGTAAGATAGAATGGATAGTGCCTCCAGTAAAATAAGTACCTTTTAAAAAAATCTTTCAGTGCCAAATATTGCTAGGAATCGGTACAGTCTCTTCAGACTTTCAAACTTTGACAGATTTATTTGAGATTTCTGTTGCAGGTGAGATACTGACAGTATTTCTTAGGAAAGCTAAAGAAAATGGGGGCAGTTATAGAGATAACTAAATCCTTAATTATCATTGTCTTAACCATAATGTGATAGTCCCCATTTGTTGAGTACTTATTTCCATGTGCCAGACAGTGTGTAATGTGCTTTATAAGCATTGTCCATTTAATTTTGTTTAGCACTCTGATGTAGTTCGCATAAAACAGAGGCTCAAATACTTTTAATAACTTGCCCATGGTGTTATAGCTTATAAATGGGGGACTTCAATCTAATCTCAAATTTGTCTGATTCTACACCCCATCCTCTTAATCACTGTCCTGATGTCAGGGTTTCTGACTTTCTTTTAAAGGGGTACAATAGGAGTGCCTGGATGGCTCAGACGGTTAAGCCTCTGCCTTCAGCTCAGGTCATGGTCTCAGGGTCTCAGGGTCCTGGGATCAAGCCCTGCATCCGACTCTCTGCTCAGTAGGGAGCCTGCTTTCCCCCACCCTCCACCCCCCCACCCCGCCTGCCTCTCTGCCTCTCTGCCTACTTGTGATCTTTCTTTCTGTCAAATAAATAAATAAAGGGGGGTAAAATAGATTCCAGATTGTTCTTTTAAAAAATTAAGGTGATTAGATTTAAAAATGTCATCAGTACAAAACAATAATGGTCCCTTTTGTGTCCAGTAGAGATTTTACTCGTCTGAGAATCTCCAGACAGGCACATTTCCCTAAGCCTCTTCTGGCCCAGCCATGATTCCTTCTGAGTATGTCCTAATATCTCCTCCATCTTTCTCTGCTAATTCCTTCCTCTCTCATCTCACTATGCTCCATTCCACAAAACATTTCAGCATGCTCAGAACATACTTGCTCTTCTGTGCTTTGTTGACTCATATTTTCCTGGAAAGACCTGGCCCCCTTGGAGGTGTTGGTCAGGAGTTTGAGAAGTCCCAGAGAGTTTTAAATAGGGAAATCACAAAATCGGGTTTTTTTGTTTTGTTTTTAGTTTTAAAAGGTCACTCTTTATGATAGAGAATTTATAGTTGTAGGTGCAAACATGAAACTGGGGAGATTCGTGAAGGAATTTCAGCAATGGTCCAGGAGAGAAGTGGTAGTGGCAGTGAAGACAGTGAGAAATGGTCAGATCGAGAATATATTTTGAAAAAAGAAGTGGAATTTTAGATATATATAGGAGGTTAAGCCAACAAAACTTGCTTATAGGTTGGACTTGGGCTATGAAAGAAAGCACAGAATAAATGAAGAAAAGCAATGGACTGAACAAGGCAGGCTCTATTAGTGTTATAAGATGTTCGATACACAGTAATCATTTTAAACTGAGACATAACTGTTATTATGGCTTAGAAAATCTTTGAAAGTGTTGTTTCTCATTATATGTGTATGTGGAGTGTCTTACTTTTCTCTAGCTACATGAACCTGCTGAGTGCATGACACTAGCGCTAAGTATTTTCACAAAAGTTGCATCATTTAACTTTCACTAAACCCTTAGAAGGAAGAGTTAATATCCCATTTCAAAAAAGAAAACTAAGTCTTAACTTATGATTTGACTGAAGTTATACAGTTGATAAGGAACTTAGTTGAGATTTGAAGTCAAAGTTAAAGCCTATGCTTTTGTCACTGCAATGATTCAAAGGTACAAAATCAGAATTCCCCAAACTTTTTCTCTGCATTATTTGAAGTCTCTGTTGATTCTCATGTGTCCTATTTTAAAGCCCAAGGCTGGAAAAACAGGACAGCTTTGTTCTGTCTGTAGCCCATCCGCTGACTTGCCTTGTGATTTAGGGCAAGCTTCTTAATTTGATGGTGTCTCAGCATTCCCACATGTTAAGCAGGGCTAGTAATTAGTGATGGAGACAATGCTTTGAAATCTGCAGATGAAAGGACCTGAGGTCTTGAGTGCAAGTATTTTCTTTCCCATGGTGTTCTTCTGGTGTCTTATAGTTTTCTGGAACCTTCATAAGAGAAGAGAAGAAAAGAAAAGAAGAGAAGAGAAGAGAAGAGAAGAGAAGAGAAGAGAAGAGAAAAGACAAAAAAAAAGGAAGGAAATAGGACAAGTATAGAACTGTGTTTGCTTGCTCACTGGAAGCCAATGGAACTTTAGGAACATAAATGTAATACTCCTCCTTACTCTCTAGTACTTGATAAATATCACTAATGGATAAATGAATTTTGTTTAAAAACCATTAAGGTAGTTTTTTGAAAACTACTGATGATCTTTAAAAATTATTTCTATTTTTGTTTCTGGTTTCTTAAACCCTAAATATTCTCTAGTAAGAAGAAAAAGGAGCTAATGTGTTTTTAGTGTCCACTGTGTGCTAGGTGTCACGCTAACTGCTTTCACATGAAACTTCACTTAAGCATCCTATTATCACAATCAAGTAGGTGCTATCATTACCTTCGATTACAATAAACAATGGATTGATATAGTTCACTGACTTGTCCAAGGTCACAAACTTAAGAAGTAGCAGAGCCAAGACTGGACCAGACTGGGGCTTCCCAATTCTAAATTCAGACTCTTCCCGGGACATCCCATTGCCCTGAAAAATTAGCGATGAAGACAGTTTTGAAATGTCCTATCACACCCTGGCTGTATGTGGCATTTAAAAATCTCTTACTGCTTGTTCTTTTCAGTTCCTGGCACAGGGACAGTTATTTGTATAGCACAATTGTTATTATTGTGCAGCTTCACATATTCTTTCTGCCCTGGGCAAACATGAACAATAATGGGCTATCTTTACGCAATGAACAGCTTGGAAGCATGAGCTCCAGATTATCATTACAATTGTAGTTTAATTTTTTTTTTCTGTAGCTTAGCACCATTTATATGGAAGGCCTTTCTCAAAGTCTCATGCAAATAAACTGGTTCTTTGTGTATTCAGAGAGCGCCTCAGTTTTTTTTCCTCCATAGTTTGAATCAAGCATCCTGTATTTTTGAATGCTGACATCACAAATACGCAGTGTTCTTGAAAAGCTGGTATAACAGTCACCTCTAAAGTTGGAATATAAAGAAATAAAAGTAGCTGTGGTGTCCCAGAAGGGTTGGTTGGGGAGAAAGAGTGGGGTGAGAGTAGGATAGAAAGAAAGATGGAAAGATAGGCTGATGACAAAGTTGTTCGGGATCTAAGTTCTCCTCTTCAGGATCATCTTGGGTTTAGGGCTATTATAAATCCAGAGCCTCATCTTCAGTTTTCCATGTTCAAAAGCACCATTTTATCAAGTCTTCTTGGAGGTGATCAATGTCTCAGTGTCTACAGGACACATGTTGCTAGTAAAAGGGCATGAGTCAGAAGACTTATGTATAATTTCTAGCTTTCTCACTATGAATTTGGACAAATTCCTCCTCTGTAAAATAAAATTAATAATAATTCCCACAGGACTGTTGTGAGGATTACATGCAATAATGTACATGAAAGCAGCATTTGTTGGTTGTCAGTACTCAGATTTAAGTCATCAGACACAACTTTATTACCAAGAGAACATCTATCTTTCCTATAACAGGATACATGAGTCAGATGTTCAAGGCACTCCTTTCTTATGGCCAACGTATTTGCAAAACTCTCTTAGTAATTGGACAGTTGTCTGAGGGGTAGAATTAAATGGTGATCTTGAAGAATGGTGTTCTTATAGCTACCACTAATTAGGCATCTATTCCAGTCAAGACATTGATAGGGCACTTATACATGATTTGTAGTCCTTATATCATTCCCATAAAGTAGGTATTATTATCTCCAATGTACACATGAGGTATATGAAGCTTAGAGACCTAGAGCCATTAAGTTGTCCTAGAAAAAACAGGTAAGTCCTTTTTGTCAGCTCCATGAAGCTCGTTCTTATTATAATGAATTAGATCATAACATATCTTCCATTAGCTACATTTTACTCTCCTAAAATAGATTTGGGATATGACCCAGTGCTTTGATGAGATCTGGGACAGGCATTTGCAAACTGTCATTTAAAAAGAAATCCAGTCCCAGAAGTTCTAGGCCTTTTTAGGAGTTTGGACCATCACTCTTATCACCCATTACATGTCGTTTTAAATTTAAACCAGAACCAATGAGTGGAAAGGAAGCCAGTACAAATTATTGTTGGTCTGGAAAGGGGTCTGGGACAATACCCAGGTAATAATTTTTAGCTTGTCTTCTCTTGCTGTGGGCTCTGATTATCACTATTGTTATTTGAACCAAGGCCCAAAACTACTTTAAGTGGCTTTCCTGAAACAAGTTACTTACAAAATAATTCTTCCTTGGTGTTCTTATCTGTGAAACAGGGATAAAATAAGGATGCAAATAATAACTATCCATAACATTATGCATTTTTTAAAAGATTTTATTTATTTTATTTATTTGACAGAGAGAGAGAGAGATCACAAATAGGCAAAGAGGTAGGCAGAGAGAAAGGGGAAAGCATCCCCGCTGAGTGGAGAGCCTGATGCGGGGCTCGATCCCAGGACCCTGAGACCATGACCTGAGCCGAAGGCAGAGGCTTAACCCACTGAGCCACTCAGGTGCCCCAACATTATGCATTTAATTCACTTCAACAAACCTTTATCAGGTACCTATTTGACTCTAGGAGTTGTGCTAGATTCTGTATGTGAAAACATTTATAAATTGTGAGTAGCAATTCTGAAAAAATACAATGTATTGTTTTTGATTTACTATAAATCACACAATGATTATAACAATAATAATTCCTTATGTTTCCTCCATATTTTCATACTGATCTGCTCATTTTTTTAAAGATCTATTTATTTATTTGAGAGAGAGAGAGCGTGAGCATGAGCAGGAGGCGTATAGGGAGAGAAAGTCTTAAGCAGACTCTGTGCTGAGTATGGAGCCCAATGCAGGGCCCGGTCTCACTACCCTGAGATCATGACCTGGGCTAAAACCAAGAGTGGGACTCTTATCTGACTGTGCCACCCATTTTCCTCTGATCTGCTCATTTTATATATGAGAAGCTGAGTCTCAAACGGGTTAAATGGTTTGTCTGAGGCCACACACCAAATGATTCCAATATTCTCGTTATTAGCTGCATACCTAGCCTTTCTGGAAAGCTTCCACTCTATTCACCCAAGAGTAATATCTTCTTTACTTCATATTGTTTGGAGGAATCTCTTTGAATAGCAAGTGAATTTATAGTTCCCATAGTAATTTATGGGATGGCTTTTGAATAGCAAGTGAATTTATAGTTCCCATAGTAATTTATGGGATGGCTTTCAGATTTCTTAACCTGCATCTACATCTATAACTACCTCCATCTTTAGGTATTTTCATATATTATATGTCATTCATCCTCACAACAAGCCTAAGGTTGTACAGCTGGTAAATGGTAGAGCCAGAATTGTAACCTGGATGTTTCTGGTATCCAAGCCTTATTTATTCCACACTGCTATATTGCTTCAGTTATTAGCCGTATAAACTGGGCAAATCAATTAACCCCTATAATATTTTTTCCCTCATAATCTTCATTTACTGCATCTATAAAGTGGGTTTATACTTTTCAGAGTTGTGAAGCTGAAATGTGATAATGTAAAATAGAAAAGTCAAATAGAAACATCAGTTGTGGTTATAGTTGATGAATGTACCATGGTAGAGTAATTTAAAACTGTATTCCCCCTTCCTCCTTCCTTGAGTTAATAAGAATAACAGCAAAAAGAGACCCAAGGAGACTGTTGAATAAGTGTTTGTTCACCAGACCTGCATGGCTGCTCTTTGTGGCTAGACTTTGTTAAAAGGGGTCTGAGCAGAGTCAGGAGTTTCTGGGGGCCCTTCTGGGATGGTTTGCCCATTTTGGCAAAGGTCTAAAAAGTTAGGTGAGGTTTATTCCATGAGCTGGCCTTCCCGGTATATTAAATGAGGGCTGCCATAATGGTGACAAGGTCATGGGCCTGATAGAGCTGTGGTTTGTTGGTGTGGGAAGCCACCATGACCGAGAAAGAAGACCAATTCTGGGCAAAAACATTTATTGAGGCCTACTCTGTGGTAGGCTAAATGGCGAATAGGATATAGTAATGAGTCAGTCCCCTGTCCTCAAGGATTTTACAGTGCGGTGGGGTAGAGAAAAGCCTTTAATTAACTCTTAAAAACAAGATGAGTATAATAAGAATCATATTAGAACAACTAAAAGGTGGGGCTGGAGTTCCTAGAAGGTTTCTTAAAGTAGTTGGCATATAAGCCAAGTTTTTAAAGATCAGGATTTCTAGTAACTTGTTGTTTATTCCAACTGAAGATGGCAGTATGAGATAGTGGAGGATGCGTTATATTTAACACAAGCAGTAACGAGGCTTTTTATTGAGTACCTGTTGCATGCTAGGGTGTGAGGATATAGAAATACATTAGAAACAGTGCTTGTTGTTGAGAGCTCTCAGTGTAGTGGGGTAGACAGGTGTAAAGAGTCATTAGAGTGATAATGACTTCATAGGGTAGAGAAGAAATGTCAAAAGAAGAGTGTGTAACTCTGACTTGGGGAGATCAGGAGATACTCTGCAAAGCGGAAAATACTTGAGTGTGTCTTCAGAAACTAGAAGTTTGCCAAGAGGACTATGGTAAGAGTTAGGAGGCTGTGGGCACCTGCACAGGTCCCAGTGCTCTTTTATAAAACAATGTAAGTGTGGCTGGCAGCAAGCAGGCAAGGATATTATTCATCATCCCTCCCACTTGGATTTTGACTCTTGGAAGGAATGACTTAGAAGTCTTCTTTTTCAATATCATGCCCTAATAGCAGATGGTTAAATGACAGGTTTTGGAGTGAGACCTGGATTCCAACCTGGCTCTCATAATCAGATGTATGACCTTACGTAAAATACTTATTTGTGTTTTGGTTTCTTTATTTATACAACTTACTTGAGTCTTAGTTCCTTCCATTCATACAATTGAAAAATAAAATGTCTAGCACAGAATCTAGCATATTTTAATAAAGTACTGTTATTTCTATCATCTCATTTAGTTTTCACCTGGACTTTGGGTAGAGTTTCCCCCATTTTTCAGAAGCAGAAGGCGACCTGCTTAAAGTTTACAGCAGTCTGTAGTCTCCTACACCTACGCAGCCCGTCCGCCTTACTGCTATGTCCGTGCCGGTTTTTCTCAGGCGGCCCTGGTGGGTAGGACCCTGTCCGGTAGCTCAAAATCCGGCGCCAGGATTTGGGTACCGCCGCGCTGGCGCCGGGCGGGCGGGGCCAGGCGGGGCGGGGCGGGGCGGGCGAGAGGAGGGAAGTTGTCGAAGTTAGGGGAGACGCCCGCCCGCCTGCCCGGGCCTCGCCTCTGACCGCTCCCTCCGCCTCCTCCCCGCCCCGAGCCCCAGTCAGCCCGTCCTTCCTTCCCCTCCCGTGCATGATGGAAACACCATGGCTGCGGCGGCCCAGCTCTCCCTGACACAGGTAACGCCGCCTGCCCGTCCGGCTCGGTCGGCGGGCGTCCCAGCCCGGCCCCCTCCCCCACCGTCCTGTGGTTCACCGACCCGGGCAGTTTCTCTCGCCGCGGGCGGGGTGGCCTTCGGTGAGAGCTTGAGCGTGTGTATATGTGTGTGTGAGTGTGAAACTGTGTGACTGAGGGAGGGCGCCATCCCGAGCCCGCAGCTCCGTCGCAGCCTCCGTGACCCCGCCCCACTACCCCCCCACCCCACTTCTCGCGCGCCGCTTCCAGCGGCCCCTTGGTCCCACGGCTGAGCGGACCCTGGCCCCTGCCCTGTTCAGCCGTCGTCTGGCCCCTCTCCTCGCAGCTTTCACCCAGCGAGGAAGTTTCCTCCTTCCAGGCCAGAAGTACTCCAGGTGAGCTCCTGTTGAGCTCCCGAGGATTAGCCTCAACCCCAGGTCAGCGAGGCTGGCTGTCTGGGCTATGCAGCGCGCTTTTCGTAGTTAAAAGTCACCTTCCCGACCCAGACGCCCAAGGCCTCCTCTAAGATAGCCTTTCTTCTCAAAACGGGCCTTTTTCCTCTGGAGTCCAGCGAAAGCCCTCCCTTCCCTAGCAGTTTCCGATAATTAGCCTCTCTTCCAAATAAGTCTTACACTCTCCCAAGTACTTACCCTGCTGCCTCTTCCTAAATTCAGCCTCTTCCCCCCCATCAGGTTTCCTTATGGGTTGGACCCCCCAGTTCCGTCTCTCTTTGCTTCCACTCTCATGGGGGGGGCTGTCTCTTAATCGCTGCCCACACGGATAACAGGGAAACATACTTCAACAGGTGTGATGGTTCCTTCAGTCTTGGCGCTGGAAAAACTGTAGCGATCACTCATTATGGGGGAACCTGTTCTCAGGGTCTTTCCTCTTGCCTTTCTGTTTCCTGCAGAATCCAGTCCTTGGTCTTCCCAGAAAACCTTGTGCTTCAACATCGTTCATTCTGGGAGCCTCCTCCTTCCCTCTCTGTAAAGAAAGCCAGTTGTAATCTTCTCATGATGTTCGGGATGATGAGGACTTGCACCTGTCAGTCCCTTCCTTCTTTGATCAAAACTCACCCCGGCCATAAACTTCTCAGGTTGTTCTCTCCAAAGCTGGTGACCACATACTTCCCCATAGGGCCCACCACAGCCTGCCTTCCTGCCTTGTATCTCCCTGCCACCTTGTAGTCTCCTTGGCCTAGATTTGTCAGTGCTTATACATTTGGGCCATTGAGTTTTTTGTGTTATTGGGATATTTCACCTAGCATTCTGGAATACTGAAACTGAGTGAGGAATGTTCTCCCCAGGAACCTGGAGTCACATAAACATGTGCCTCAGGTAAAATAACTAACTTTAGTTTGCAGGAATTCTGTTTCTAAGTGAAGTCTGTCTTTCCCAGGTTTTCTTGATGTTGCTTATCCTATTTTGACAAGCAGATAACAGGGAAGAATCCTTGGAATGTGGTGTTTTAGTTTTAGTGGTGAATCTCTTTGGAAGCGTCCTCCAGAGATTTAAATTTGAGGAGTGGCAACATTGACTTTTGGGTGTTCGCTTTTTACGAATCTAGTTAGTGACTTGGATTATACAAGATCCTGTTGGCAGCTCTTGCTCTCTGGCTGTGTTGGCCAATTCAGGCAGTTTTTCCCTCTTGAAGTTTTTGTTCTCTTGAAGTCTTCTATAGATTTGTTTTTTAGTTGTTTGCATACTTTATTCTCTGACCTGGGTGATGTTTTTAGTTTCTGTTTACTGTCATTCATCTCTGGAGATTTTCTTTAGGCTCTGTCAGTTTTACAGACAGTTAAATAATTTAAATATGTTCTTGTGGTTATGTATTTAAATACTAATATGTACACAAAGTAAATAGTGCATCGGGAGTATTATCCTTAAGTGTCTCACATATGAGAGAACATGTGTGAGAACATACATTGGTGGTTCATTTATATTGATAATTCAGATTAAGTCAATTTAGAATATTTTGATTTTAAGACATTAAGAGGCAGTAACATCTATGTTAAGGGACAGGAAAAAGAACCTTTCTAAGAGTTAATATACCCTAATGTGCCTCGTTATTTTAAAACTTTCCTAATTTGTGTTTTTTAAATTTTTTAACTGCTTGAAGCAAATAAACTAAGGTAACAATGCAGCCTGGTTTCACATTCATTATTGATCTGTTTGTGTCACGCCCCACCATCCACCCGCAAATATACACACTTAGGCATACTCAAGTGGAAATCCTCCAGGGCAGGGACATCTTTTAATTCATCTCTCTTCCTCAGTGCCCACCTGGAAGAAGGTGATTACTGTCTTATGAATGACTGAAAATTTTAAAGGGCTCTGTGACAGTTAAAAGATTAAACAGTTGCTGAAAGTGGTTTCTGCCTCTGGTCATGAGATAATAATGGTTTTGGAGTAGGTTCTTCCATTTAACAAATATTGATTAAGTACATATCATGTGCTAGGCACTCTGCTGGGATTGTCTTGTTTATAGTTTTTTGCCTTTATCAGTTAAGCAAAACTGACAGTTTGGGGGAAAAATGTGAAAAATATTTTAATTTACTCTTTCCTTCCTCTTTCCCTGCCTAACAACCAACCCACCAGCTCCCAGCCACCAAAATAAATTATTTAAATTATCATATTATAGCTTCTAGAGAGGATAGAATACTACAGTAATGAAATTTAGTTCCAAGAGCTAACTCTATGGAATGAGTTAGATCTCCAAGGCCTCAGTTTTCTTAATTTTAATACTCATTCAACAAATATTTGTTGAGCATTTACTGTGTGCCAGGAATTATGTGCTAGGTACTGAGGCTATACTAAGGAACAAAATAAATAACAGTTCTTGCATACAAAACATGGAACTTACATTGTAGTAGGGGAGTTTGAATTAGTTGATCTAAGGCCCTTTCCAGCTGACCTTCTTTTTTATAGATCATATGCTATGATTTGTAGCTTTAGTGAGACTTTCCCAGAGGTACTTTGTGCTGGGTAGCCTTAGTGTTTGTTTTCTTTCTTTCACTTTTGAAAATGTTTAGTAGGCTCCCTGCCAAGGGTGGAGCCCAGTATGGGGCTTGAACTCAACCACCCTGAGATGGAGACCCAAGCTGAGATCAACAGTTGGATGCTTAACCAACTGAGCCACCCAGGTACCCCTAGCCATAGTGTTTTCTAATTTCAGTTGTCTTCAGTAGACATTCTCTTTTCTTCTAATCGATGAGAAGTAAAACTTGAATCAGAAAGACACTGTGATTTTTGCTTATAGTGACAGATTACAAGAAAGCTATTAATACTTTCTCTCTTTTAGCTTTTCTAGTTCCCCATTTCCTCTTCAAGCCTGTATTCTTTTTTTTTTTTTTTAAAGATTTTATTTATTTATTTGACAGACAGAGATCACAAGTAGGCAGAGAGGCAGGCAGAGAGAGAGGGGAGAGGAAGCAGGCTCCCTGCTGAGCAGAGAGCCCAATGCAGGGCTCCATCCCAGGATCCTGGGATCATGACCCAAGCAGAAGGCAGAGGCTTAACCCCCTGAGCCACGCAGGTGCTCCACAAGCCTGTATTCTTAATAATACTACTGCTATCAGCCTTTTTAACTATATGTATATATGTATTTACTATATGTATATATGTATATACTATATGTATATGTATATATGTAGTTTACTGTACATACAGGGGTGTTCCAGTATGCAAGGAATTTTACTTCATTTGATTTAACACTCCATTTTACGAACCAGGGAATTTACATGAGCTAGTAAGTAAGATTTGAACCAAGGTATGTAGGATTTCAAAAGCTGTCTATTTCTCTGTGTACTAGATGCTTGGCCTGTCCAGTGTTCCCTTGTATTTTTGATGCTCTTTTTCAGTAAATGCCCTGTTGTCCTAATTAGATAGTAAACTTGAAGATGGAAGCCATGTTTTTTGCCTCTGAGTCTCCAGTGTCTTTTATGATAGGTTGACGATAACAACTGTGGGTATAGAAGTGGTGTTCTTGGTGATGGTAAAAGTTTTATTTTATTGAAATATGACATGATACGAGTATTTTAAATGATCATCCGGCAGTTCAGCTTTATGCTGAGGTTTTCTTGTTTAATTTAGCAGGGACTCTTTTTTAATAATAAAAAAGCCCTTAGAATGGGATTTAATTGAAAAAATTCTTAGTATGTGGTCTAAGCCAGTAAGTGCTGTAAGAATACTTTTCCTTTTAATGCTTTTTTTTAAATTGAAAGAGTGATATAACTGTATTACAGAAACTTTGGCAATTGGAGGAAAAAAATCTATAATTTACAGTTTGTGGTGTTTATTTTCAGTTTTATTAAAGAAAAAATACATGATGTGTTAATGAATGTGTCATCTTAGTGATCTGGTTTAGTAATTATGACAGTAAATATCAGGACACAATATAAAAATTACATGTTCTCAGAAGCAGAAAGAGCATATTTATTTAACATGACATAATATTTGGGTTCTTACTATGGGAAGGGCACAATAATGATACTTTTCTCTTGTGCCTGCAGTTACAGTACGTATACTCAGGAAATCCATACCTCTTTGAGTGATATCCAACTGTTCTCAAAAATGGCTTGGAATGTTCAGCATTTGGGAGGAGTTGTCATAGTTAAAATTAATTAGGAACAGTTGGGTTTGTTCAGTACAGAGTCTCCCAGGAGTAACGTAAGAGTGTATTCTTTGGTTTTCACTCTATTTGCAGACAGTGATAATGGACTAAAATGTAGTAGAAAAAGATTGAGCATCTTTCTTTGGTAACGAATCATAGTTCTAATCTCCTCTCACACTAATAGTCTGATTTAAGGACTCAATCTAAGATGTTTTACTTGCTCTTCAAGGAATTAAACACACTTATACACTTCTTTGTTTCATGAATTTTGCACTTAATAATATTGGAACTCTGGAAACCAGAAGCAGGAAAATGGGTTGAGAGAGAGAGAATGAAAGAGAAAGAGAAAGAGAAATATCTGGTTACTTGGAGAATTGGTAGAAATAAATGGAAGGTTAATCCAGGCAGAGTTCATTAGGTAAACCCATACACTGGAATTTCATGTTGAAGTGTTTAAACTCTCATCAACAAGATAAAATATTATGCCTTCATTAAAAATTGTGTTTATTAGGAGCTTGTAATAAGAGGAAGAATATTGTAATTTAAATGCTGTATTACATCAAAGTGGAGACATTTTATTTAGAAGAATGATCTAACCCAGTTAAGCATGCACAGAAAAAAAGACTGAAAGAAAAAAAAGCACCAAGGTTTTATAATAGCATGGTTATAGTTTTATTTACCTTCTTTTTGATGGTGGACTTGTATTTCTTTTGCAATCTGCTGATTTAGCATTTCTGTATGACAACTTTTTTTGGAATATTTATTAAGTTAAAATGAATGACTATATATAATGTGAAAATCTATTCTAAGATTGCATTTACACTTGCATTTCATCTTAAACATTCCCATCTTTGTATTTAGAGAAATTGGTCAGAAGAATGATAATAATAACTATTGTTATAATTGGTTTGGAGAATTGTCAAAGACTGATTTTATAAATTTGTGTGCTGCTTTATGATTTACAAAGCGTTTTATTTTCTCATTTGATTTTCACAATAACTAACAAGCTAGGCTATTGCTATCATTTCAAATTGGAGAATACTAAGGCTCAGAATTTGCAACTTAAGTTTTACAGTAAGTAAATAAAAACATAAACCCATGTTTTTTAAAAAATTCAAGCAGTACCAGGGAAAGCCTCCTTCCTGCTCTGGGTTCTGAGTCTCCTTCCTAGAGACAGTCATTCTTGCCACTTTGTTTTGTTGTGTGTATTTCCAGCAATAATCTGTGATGTATATGTAAATATGCATGATTTTTCTTTTGAGTAGCCTGCATATTGTTTCATGGCTTATTATTATTTGTTTATTTATTTATTTTTAGCTTAATTTAGGAGATTGTTCTCTACCAGCACATATAGATCTCCTTCATTATTTCTAAAACTTTGGGATCTTTACTTATATGAATATACTGTAATTTATTTTACTAGCTACCAAACGATGGCCATTTATGTTGCTTCCAGTTGTTATGACTAACAGTGCTGCACTGAATATTCTTTTTTTTTTTAAAGTTTGTATTTATTATGTCTTTGTTGGTTATGTGTTAAAATTATCTTCTACTTTGACTTGTCTTTCCACTTTGATTATGGTGTTCATGTTATATGTAAGTTTTAAACAATTCATGTACTCAAACCTATCAATCTCCCTCCCTTAGTAGCTTGTGCCTTTTGTACTTAATACATTCTCAGCGCAGAGTATGCTCAAATTTCTATCTTCCTCTCCCTCTACTCCCCCCACCCAATAAATAAAAATCCTAGGGGGAAAAAAAAGATTGTATTTATTTATTTGACTGACAGAGATCACAAGTTTGGGGGCGGGGGTTGTTAGGCTCCCTGCTGAGCAGAGAGCCTGATGCGGAGTTTGATCCCAGAACCCTGGGGTCATGATCTGAGCCGAAGGCAGAGACTTTAACCCACTGAGCCACTCAGGCACACCTGCAGTGAATATTCTTTTACATACCTTTGTGCACAGGTGTGAGTATGTACTTTAGTTTTTGATAGCTGTAATTGTTGGGCCAAAACTGCTGATTTACATTTGGAAAGACTGTACCAGCAACAGTTTGAGTATGCTTTTCCTTCTCCGTAGCTTCATTAATACAGTATATTAGCAAACTTTTGTTCATTGTCAATTTGATAAGGAAAAAAGTCGTGTTAAAAGTTGGCCTTATGCACTGTATTTCCTATCACATAAGTGAATTTTTTAATATTTTGTGCAAAAGTAAGGTAGAAGTGAGATATAAGAAACTTAACTTTGTGATACAAATAATGCTTTCATGAATTGAAAGTGCAATTAAAAAAGGTTGGTGCTCTTTTAAAAAGTTGTTTTTTATATAGTACCATATATACAAAGAAAAGTAAGCCTTACTTCCCCCCCCCCTTTAGATTGGGGATTTTGTAATGGGAATTTAATGGTACCAGGAGTCTCATCTGAAATAATCAAGCCACTTGTATCTTGTTATGTCTCAATAAAAATAAAAATCTGGCTAAGAACAATGGGACAAGACCATACTTTTTTGGGGGAGAGCTTCTAAAATATATTTTTTGAATTTTTTAGATCATGGTTTTCAACTTTGGCACAATTGAATTTTGGGCCAGGTAGCTCTTTGGTGTAGGGGGTCTGTCCTGTGCATGTGGGATGTTTTGCAGGTTCCTTATTCGTGAGATGCTAGTAGCACTCTTCCCATTTGGGACAGTCAGAAATATCTCCAGATATTGCCAGATGTTTCCTGGGGGACAAAATTGCCCCTAGTTGAGCATCACTTGTTTATATATACTTTTTAAACTCAGTGATCCAGTAAGGCATATAGGAGATAAAGAAGTATGTGCCTTCTTGGGATATGGAGAGAATAGTTCATCTTCATATTTTTATCACTAAACCTGCTATGTGGCATGAATGGCTACTTGTGCATAGATTTTGAACTTAAGAAAGTTAAATGGTAAGAAACTGGAAATTGTGAATTTAATTTTATATGTAACTTCTCTGCCTTTCTTAGTGTGGTCTTTAGTTGTGGAACAATTCTATCTAGTGGGCTAAGTATTAATACAAAGATACGGAAAGGAAAACATTCTTATGCCATTATTAAGAAAGAAGAGGACTGATGTTTTGTAAACTCCTAATAAGCAATAGATACTTTTAGGTGATTTACATGTATTATTTCACTTAATCTTCATAGTGTTTATAAAGTAGCGATTAATCTTCTATATTACTTACTTAGGGTTGTGTTGTAAGCAGTAGATTTTTGAGATTTGAACCCAGGTACATCTGTTTTTAAACACATTTGCTATACTGTTTCCTGTAAATAGTCTTTGACAGTAAGTAAAACAGCTATGAAAATGAACATTCATGTGATACTATATTCCTCCATTGTTATGTAAAAGGAACAAATTATTGAGAGTGAGGTATGTGTATGTGTGTGTGCTTATGTGTGTGAGAGAGGGAGGGAGAGAGAAGAGATCAATATTGGGATAATGATAACAATAATACTTATTGAGCTCTTACGTGTCAGGCACTGTTTTTAATAATTTTTACAACCTGATGAACTTTTGAGTAATCCTTCTAACCTGATAACTGGATCATCCTTATTATCTTTGTTTCACAAAAAAAGGAAGAAATTTAAGCTCAGAGGTGAAGTAATTTGTTCAAGGTCAAGCTGCTCCTAAGTAGTAGTAGAGCCAAAATTGTGAGACAGGTAGTGTAAACAATGCACATAAACTGAATGAATGTGTTTTTGAGGGCAGAATAATAGCTCTGACAGATCTAATTATGGTAATAACACTTGGTTAACTGAACGTATGTTCTAGGCTGCAGCATCTTTTTATGTGAAAATCACCTTATCATTTGCAAGGACCAAATCTCTAGAAAGTGATCATTATACCAGATAGTGGAGAGTTTTTGTAGACTTGATAGAAGGTAGTGTTACATTTTGCAACCTAGGAATTTATTACTCATGAAAACCTAAGCCTGTCTTGGTTTGTGTACATCATACCAGTATTTATTTTCAAGCTAATACTCTCTTGGATGTCATAGTTTGGACTTGGAGTTCCTTCAGTATTTTAATGCTAACGATAATACCATGTATCAGAAAAAAATTCCCTAAGAAACAAACTGTTTTATTAAATAAAACCGAAAACCACTAGGTGTAAGGATTTCTGACACTCCACATATGAACATTGTAGAGAGCTAGGGTGAAATAATGGGAGATCTTGGGCTTTGCAATGAGAATGTCTTAGATTAAATCCTTTGTTTGTGTAATAAGTTTCTTAACTTCTGTTTCTCTTTTTGTTTTTTTTTTTAAGCCTATAAAATGGGGGATACACTTTGCTTGCAAGATTTGTTGTGAAGATTATGTGAGATAATGGGTATAAATGTCCAAGATCAGTTTAAATGGTAGCAGCTAATAATAATAACAACAACAACAACAACAACAATAACAACAACAACAACAACAACAACAACTGCCTGCAGTAGCCAAATATTTATAGTTGGTGGATTTTACTTATTTATAGGGCCATTAATTTTTGTGAACTGTTGTACTTAGAATTGTCACAGATCATGGATACCAAGGATTACTGGTAACTTTATCTTGTATTCTATAGGTATAACACAGATATATCATTAGGCATATATGAAATATGTGAAACTTCTGTGCATTAAAGATGCTTCAGTTACTGCTGGTTGATCTCTTTTATTTCAGAAACCATTTACTGAATGCCTCCTGTGTTGTCATCACTCTGTTAGGCCTTAGACATATAAGGAGAGAAAGACCTGGACTCATGCATGCAATGAAGTACCTTTTAGTCTTTTAGGGAGATAAACACTGACTTTCTGGGATGATGATGATGATGATGCCTTGAGAAGGGGTGATGGAAGTAAGGCACTAGGGTGCTGTGGAGTATTCTGTGATTATGATGGAACATTTTGTGGTAGTTTAGTTTTTGAGTTGATTGGTACCATAGATAACATTTTAAATTGTATTTGAAAGGATAGCATGAAGCAATAGAAACATTTGATTCAAGTCAGAATGTATTTTGGTGCATAGGGTCCACATTGGGGGATGTGCCATTTTCTTATGATTCATTCTCTGCTTTTTTTTCCTTTGTATTAAAGCAAGAATTTTTAACCTGGAGCATAGGATATTAGCGAGGGGTTTCTAGGATAGCTTTCAAAGAATCTTTGACCTACTCTAAATAGTATGTAAAAATTTAAGAATATCAAGTTTTCTATCCCAGGGATACTCAGAGAAGTTTTATTTTATTTTTTAAAATTTTAAAAAAGATTTTATTTATTTATTTGACAGAGGCAGAGAGCACAAGCAGGGGGAGCAGCAGACTCCCCACTGAGCAAAGAGCCCAACATGGGGCTCACTCCCAAGGACCATCATGACCTGAGCTGAAGGCAGCCACTTAACTGATTGAGCCACCCAGGCACCCCAGAAAGTTTTATGTGATTTTTGTTTAGTTTATAAGATCTTGAATGGCAAAGTAGACAGCAGCAGTATTCAGATAGGAACAATAATCGCAAAAATGCTGTTGTGAAGGAATTAAGTTGAATATATTTAATTTGGCTTCAGACTACATTTATAGTTTATAAAGTTCATTTAGCATGGGAAATTGGCATTAAAAGTTGTAGCTTGAAAAAGATGGGATGATTTCAGTTTGCATATAGTTTTTATTCTTCTTTACAGGCTGGGTTGCTTTCATACTTAGTCTTGGTCTCTACATTCTGTTCCATGTTTTATGTTTTGTTTTGTTTTTTTATTCTGGTATACTTTCATATGGGGCCTTATAAGACCTTGGGGTGGAATCTGGACCATCTGGTACTTTAGAACAGTTAAAAACTTAACTCTATTGACTATACTTTGACCCAGACTGTTTGAAAAGTCCTGGTTTGTTTCTTTGCTTGATGGGTTTTTTTCTCTGTATGCTCACAGCTTTTTATGACTATTTTCTTCCTTATTTTAGTACAGAAATTTTACCAGTCCTTGATGGGTTTTTTCTTCTTATGCTCACAGCTTTTTATGGCTATTTTCTTCCTTATTTCAATACAGTGGTCTTACCAGTATCAGTGTTCATAGGCTAAGGTTAAGGTTAAGGTGGACAAGTCTTATTTTCCTATAACCTCATTCACATATACACACACAAAACTCTAATATGGAAAACTTCCCAAAACACTCTACTTTTTAAAATGAGTGTATGATTGTCATGACTTACACATGTTTAATAAATATTAAAAATATTTAAAAATTTATTTTTAGGCAGTAATTATAGTTTTTTTTTATCATGAGGCTAGATGGAAGAGAATACTCAGTAAATTTACTGAATTTATTTCTATTACTGGTTTAAAATATTTCATATGTGAAAATTAATGGTATTTTTGACCTATATTTGCATTTAGAAATATGAGCTATCAAGCACTATTAAAAAGCAGTAAAGCAGTAGAGGTACTGAATTTATAAAATGTTTAAAAATTGTTTAGTTGTTAATAAGCTTTCTTTGAGCTCCCTGCCATATTTTTTCTTTTTTTAAACAAACTTAGTGACATAATCTGTGTATCATACAATTTACTGATTTAAAATGTACAGTTCAGTGATTTTTAGTCTTTATAGATGTGTGCAACCATCACCATAGTCAATTTTGGAGCATTTAATTGCCTCAAAAAGAAACCTCATACCATTTAAGTATCATCCTCTTCCATGCTTTCCCCAGCCCTAAATAACCGTTAATCTATTTTCTGTCTCAATTAGATTTTCCTACTCTGGACTTTGTATGAATGGAATCATGTACCGTGTGGACCCTTGTGACTAGTTTCTCTCACTTAACATTTCTTAGGTTTATCCGAGTTGTATTAAGTACCAGTACTTCATTCCTTTTTTGGCTAAATAATACTTCATAGTATGGTTATACCACATTCTCTTTATCTGTTTTTCCATCAGTGGACATTGGGGATGTTTCTTCCTTTTGGCTATGATAAATAATCTGCTATGAACATTCATGTACAAGTTTTTGTGTGGCTATATGCTTTTATTTCTGCTGGATATTTATCAGACCAAATAGTAGCTTTATGTTTAATTGTTTGAGGAACTGGCAGACAGTTTTCCAAAGCGGCTGCACCATTTTGTATTCCCACTAGCTGTGTATGAGGATGAGGACTTCGCATCTTCTCTAGAAATTGTTATCCGACTTTTCAGTTCTGGCTATGGCCAGCATTCTAGTGGCTGTGAAGTAGTATCACGTGCTTTTGATATGTATTTCCCTGATGACAAATGTTTTCTAGCATCTTTTCATGTGCTTATTTTAGCCATTTGTATCTCTTCTTCAGAATAATGTTCATTCATGTCCTTTCCCATTCTTCAGTTGGGTTATTTGTCTTTTGATTATTGAGTTTTAAGAATTTGTTATATTTGTTATATATCTAGATGTATGTTACTTGTGAGATACATGGTTTGCAAATGTTTTTTTCCCATTCTCTGGATTGTCTTTCCACTCTTCTTGATGGTGTCCTTTGATACGTAAAACTTTAAATTTTGGTGAAGTCCAGTTTATCTGTTTTTTTTTCTTGTTTGTTACTTGTGCTTTTGGTGTTTTATCAAAGAGTTTTTTGAAGGGAGTTGAAGGAAATTGGAAGGGGAGGTGAACCATGAGAGACTATGGAGTCTGAAAAACAATCTGAGGATTTTGAAGGGGTGGGGGGTGGGAGGTTGGGGGAACCAGGTGGTGGGTATTGGAGAGGGCACGGATTGCATGGAGTACTGGGTGTGGTGCAAAAACAATGAATACTGTTATGCTGAAAATAAATTAAAAAATTAAAAAAAAAAGTTTTTTGGCAAATACCCTCTCATGAAGATTGATCCCTATGTTTCCTTCTTCTCCTTCTCCTCCTTTGTCTTCTTCTTCTTCTTTTTTTTAAGATTTTATTTATTTATTTGACAGACAGAGATCACAAGTAGGCAGAGGCAGGCAGGCAGAGAGAGAGGGAGGCAGAGAGACTGATGCTGAGCAGAGAGACTGATGCTGGGCTGGATCCCAGGACCCTGGGATCATGACCTGAGTGGAAGGCAGAGGCTTTAACTCACTGAGCCACCCAGGCGCCCTCCTATGTTTTCTTCTAATAGTTTTATAATTCTAGCTTTTACCTTTAGGTATTTGATTAATTTTGGGTTAGTTTTCACGTATGGTGTGAGGTGATGGTCCAATTTTATTCTCTTATATAGATCTCTAGTTCTCACAGCATTGTTTGTCAAAAAGACTGTTCTTTCCACACTGAATCATCTTGTTAAAAATCATTCGACCAGGGGCGCCTGGGTGGCTCAGTCAGTTAAGCATCTAACTGTTGATTTTGGCTTAGGTCATGATCTCAGTGTCTTGTGATCCAAGCTTCAGCCCACCCTTGGGCTTCACCTGAAGATGAAGCCTGCTTAAAATTCTCCCTCTCTCTCCTTTTCCCACCCTCTCCTCCTGTGCACCCACGTGTACCTACTGCCTTTCTAAAAAAAAAAAAAAAAAAAATTCATTTGACCATAGATGCGTGAGATTATTTCTGGACTCTTAATTCTCTTGTGTTGATCTATATGTTTATCCTTGTATAGTAAAGCACTGTCTTAATTATGGTTGCTTTGTAGTAAGTTTTGAAATTGGGAAGTATTAGTTCTCTAACTTTGTTTTTCTTTTCAGAATTGTTTTTTGCAACTCTGGGTTCCTTGTAATCCCATGTGAATTTCAGAATTGGCTTGTCATCTATAAAGAAGTCATTTGGAATTCTCATAGAGATTGCATTGAGTCTGTAAATTAGTTTGGGGAATATAGTTATCTTAATGTTAAGACTTTAATCCATGGACATGTGATTTTTTTTCCATTAAGTATATCTTTAATTTTGTTCAATATTGTCTTGTAGTTTTTAGAGTGTAAGTTTTGTACTTTGTTAAATTTATTCTTGAGTATTTTATTCTTTTTTATTCCTTAATTATTGGAATGGAATTTATTTCTTAATTTCATTTTCATATTGTTCATTCCAAGTGTGTAAAAGTTCTGTTAATTTTTGTTGACCTTGTAATAATATTGACCTTGTATCCTACAACGTTACTGAGCTCATTTATTTTAATAGTTTTTTAGTGGATTCCTTAGGAATTTTTATGCACTGTATAAGATCATGTCATCTATGAACAGAGAGGGTTTTACTTCTTCCTTTCCAACCTGGATGCCTTTTAAATACTGTTTTAGTCTAATTTCCCTGGGTAAGACGTCCAAGACAATGTTGAATAGAAGTGTTGAGAGTGGACATTCTTGTTTTGTCCCTGATCTTTGGGGGAAAGTGTGCACATTATATATAGTACCTGGAAGGTGCCTAGTTCAGCAATTGATTGTTCAAGAAACCTAGTATTATTTGAAAGGGGTTTAATTCACATTTTGGTTATGTAGCTCAGGGGTTCTTGAGAATGAACCTGTATATCAGCATCACCTGAGAACTTTTTAGAAATGCAAATTCTTAGACCTTCCTCAGTCCTACTTTGAATCAGAATCAGAAACTTGGGGGGGGTGGTTTACTTTAACCTTTTGCATGATAAATGTAGTTCATATTTTGAAAAAAACTACAAATGTTACAAATGAGTAACATGCAGGGTTTTAAGTATATGAAGCATGTAGTATTCACAAAGACTATTTATAGTAGGTATTTTTCCTTTTTTCCTTCCTTCCTTTCTCTCTCTCTCTCTGTCTCTATTTCTTTCTTTCTCATGTAGACCAACCCAGGAGTTTGTCTGTTTTCTATGCTTTTGGGCAAGGGATTAAGAGTGAGCTCTAGCATTGTACTGCATGGCTTGAAATTCTCATTCTGCCATTTACTAGCTATGTAAATTTGGGCAAGTTGTTGAATCTCCTTGTGTTTCAGATTCTTCATATGTAAAATGTGAATAAGAGTGTCCACTTTATAGATTGTGAAGATTAGATGAGATAATACAAGTGAAGTGCTGAGAATAGTGCTTGGCCCATAATAAGTCCTTAATAAATAAAAATATTTGCTTATTACAGTTATTATTGGTCAAGAGGATTGAGTCATGGCCCATTTTTCATTAATTTGTTTACATTTTTCTTGCTGTGCCTGAATTTTTCTTCCTCTTCTTTGCTTTGCTCATTTGACAGGTATCATAATTGTGAAGCACTGGTGTCTGCACTGTGACATACACAGTAAGCAAGACAGGTTGTTGTTGGCCCCATGGGTTAATATTTCTGGTGAGAGAGACCAACAGAAACAAATAGATAATAAATGTGTCTAGTTGTGATAAGAGCTAGGAAAAACAGTAAGAGTGAGGTAAGAGAAGAGGGTGCTATCAGGAGCTAGTTTGGATAGGGAGGTTAGAAATGCCCCTCTGAGGAAGTTGTATTTGACCAGAGATCTGAATGAAATAAGTGAGCCATGTGAATATCTTTTTTTTTTTTTTTTAAGATTTTATTTATTTGAGGGGCACCTGGGTGGCTCAGTTGGTTGAGCGACTGCCTTCAGCTCAGGTCATGATCCCGGAGTCCTGGGATCGAGGCCCGTGTCAGGCTCCCAGCTCCATGGAGAGTCTGCTTCTCCATCTGACCCTTTCCTTTCTCGTGCTCTCTCTCACTCTCTCTCAAATAAATAAAATATTTTTTTAAAAAAAGATTTATTTGAGAGGGAGAGAGGGGGCAAGAAAGAGCGAGCACTAGTGGTGGGGAAGGCAGAGGGAGAGGGAGAAGCAGACTCCTTGCTGATCAGGGAGCCTGATGTGGGCCTCGATCCCAGGACACTGAGATCATGACCTGAGCCAAAGGCAGCTGCTTAACGGACTGAGCCTCCAAGGCTCCCCACCGTATGAGTATGTATGGACATGTTCCAGGTAGATGAAATAGCAAGTGCAGGGGTCTTGAGATAAGAGTGCTCTTTACAGTTGTGTGACTGGTTCCTCTAAGATCTAATTTAGGTGTCACTTGTAACTGACTTCCTCAGGTTTTTCTCTTTGTTATAAAATAATTCAGACATGACTTTTATTGACTTTTCCTCTTCTGTTTCCCTTAGGTATCTTTGATTCCATAACAACTGTGTTTGCTCTCTCTAGTTGCACTTACCACAATGGATTTTTACTGTCTGTTTTTCCCTCTAGACTTGAGTTTTCAATGTCAGGGACTATGGTTTCTTACTTATTTTAGTATTCCCAGTATCTAGGCATATAGATGTACAACAAATGTCTAAATGCATGAATTTTTGACTTTGTATTTCCCCAGTATGTTTCTCTCTGTACTTTGTTTCTGCATGGTAATAACAACACAAGGACAGTTTATTTGAATACTTTGTGTGGCAGTTAGCTTAGTGCATTAAATACATTTTTGTATTTAGCCAGTGTGTTATAATTTCTTTCTTTTTCTCCTTTTTTTCTCCTAAGGGTAAATGACAGGAGGACAAAGAAGTTGTCCTGTTTGTTCATATTTCAGGAGTGCCTAGTATAATGACTCATAATAGATCAGTAGTTGTGTAAATGGGAAATGACCTATGTTAGTAATGTTAATCATTGAGATTTCTACTGAATCACATAGACTGTATAGTATAAAGCATATTTGTATAGTAGTCCAATAGACCTTGAATTAGGAGTTTTAAGCAAAATAGATCATTTTGGTTATCTTTAACCTTCCTAGCTGTTTTCCCTCAGCAATACCTTATCTAGTCAACTGTTCCTGTAAGTGCTCCAGCCAGAGTTACTGTATTTTCTCAACTAGAAATGGAAATGAAAGGTCCCATAATTACACAGAACACTTGAAATTGAGACTGAATGAATATTATCTCTGTACCCATGTGCCAAAATTATCCCTTCCTCCAATTCCAGTAGAAATTCTTATTCCTAGTACTTTCCAGATAGAGGTTAAGCAATTATGGTTTCTGGTGTAGGTAATTCTCTGCAGAGGCTGCATGAGTGATCAGTAGACAACCCCCAGAGCAACGCTTGCATTTTAAGAGAGGAATGTGCTAAGTAGGCCAAATGACAAGTTGGTGGAATGTGTGTGGCTGACAGTAACACCCTGCTAGTATTTTACTAAACCAGGGATTGAAAAGTAACAGATCTTTGCACATCATAGATAGGTAAGTTGACAGTTTCCAGTCAAAGATTTAGTCATTTTGCTGAAAAAGGATGCTTTTTATTTCCTGGGTTGGGGTTTTATTCCCAGGAAAAGACAGTGAAACAGTTGCAAGAATGGTTCATCATATGAAAATCAATCAATGTAATATATACCACATTAATAGAACGAAGGGGAAAAAACCCACATGATCATCTCAGTTAATACAGGAAAAACATTTGTTAAAATTCAGTACCCTTTCATGATGAAAATACTCGATAAATTAACAGTGGAAGGGAACTTCTTCAACATGAGAAAAGCCATGTATAAAACCGCACAGCTAGCATCATACTAAGTGTTGAAAGACTGAAAGCTTTTTTCTTGAGAAGCAAGAAGAACATGCCCTCTTTTACCATTTCTATTCAACATAGTACTGGAAATTCTAGGTAGAGCAATTAGGCCCCCCCCCCCCCAAAAAAGGCATCCAAATTGGAAAAAATAAAATCATCTCTGTCGATGGCATGCTTTTTTAAAAAAATTATTCTGGTAAATAATACATAACACAAGATCTACCTCCTCAACAAAATTTTAAATTAATAGTGCCGTATTGTAAACTGTAAGCACAATGTTGTACAGTAGATCTCTGGAACCTTTTCATGTTATATTAGTGAAACTCTATTCACATTGAACAGCAACTTCCCATTTTCCTCTTCCCCCAGTCCCTGACAGCTTCCATTCTACTTCTTACTTCCATGAGTTTCACTACTTTAAATACCTTATATAAGTGGAGTAATGCAATATTTGTCCTTCTGTGACTGACTTAATTTCCCTTAGAATGTCTTCATGTTTCATTCATGTTATATCATATACAGAGTTTCCTTCTTTTTTATGACTGAACAATAACTGTTATGTATATGTACTACATTTTTCTTTATTAAGGTTTTATTTTAATTTCAGTTTTATTTACATACAGTGTCATATTAGTTTCGGGTGTACAATATAGTGATTGAACAATTCTGTACTTTCTCAGTGCTCATAATAATTGACTCTTAATCCTTTTCACTTATTTTACCCATTCCCCCATCCATCTCTCCTTTGGTAACCACGAGTTTGTTTTCTATAGTTAAGAGTGTTTCTTGGTTTGTCTGTCTCTCTTTTTTTTTTTTTTTTAATTTCCTGGTTTGTTTTGTTCCTTAAATTCCACATATGAATGAAATCCTATGTGTACCACATTTTCTTTATTCATTTGTTGATACACAGTTACTTTCTCTCTATCTACTTCTAGGCCATTGTGAATAATGCTGTAGTGAACTTGGGAGTGCATATCTCTTTGAGAACCTATTTCAGTTCTTTTGGATAAACACTAAGAAGTGGGATTGATGGATCATATTATTGTTCTATTTTTAATTTTGGGGGGATGCTTGATACTGTTTGACATGATTTTTTATATGTAGAAAACCCTAAAGATTCCATAAAAACAATGGTAGAGCTAATTAACAAATTTGGCAAATTGCAGAATACAGAATCAACACACACAAAAAAGGTTGCATTTTTATGCAGTTTTTACTAGCCGTGAACAATTTGCAAAGGAAATTAAAATCTTTTTTAAAAAAGTGCAATTTTGGGGGTGCCTGGGTGGCTCCGTCAGTTGAGAGGCCAATTCTTTTTTTTCTTTTTTTTTAAAGATTTTATTTATTTATTTGACAGACAGAGATCACAGGTAGGCAGAGAGGCAAGCAGAGAGAGAGGAGGAAGCAGGCTCCCTGCTGAGCAGAGAGCCCGATGCAGGGCTCGATCCCAGAACCCTGGGATCATGACCCGGGCCGGGCCGAAGGCAGAGGCTTTAACCCACTGAGCCACCCAGGCGCCCCGAGAGGCCAATTTTTTATTTCATCTCAGGTCATGATCTCAAGGGTCCTGAGGCTGAATCCTGAGTCAGGCTCCAAGCTCAGCAGGGAGGCTGCTTGAGATTCTTTCCCTCTCCTTCTGCCCCTTGTCCCCGCTGGCGTGTGCGCCCATATGTGTGCTCTATCTCTCTTGTATAAATCTTCAAGAAAAAAAAAAAAGCAATTTCATTTGTAGTAGCATCAAAAAGAGTCAATACTTTGAAATAAATTTAACCAAGGGGGCAGAACACTTGTACAATGAAAACTAGGAAACATTGCTTTGACTTAATGTTTGATTTTGATAGTAGAGAAATAAAAGCTGATAAATGTATATATTTGGGGTTAATAATAAAAAAGTTCTTTTAAATTATCTCTTTAAAAAAAAAAGATTATTTATTTATTTGACAGAGAGAGAGAGAGAGACCACAAGTAGGCGGAGAGGTAGGCAGAGAGAGAGGGGGGAAGCAGGCTCCCTGCTGAGCAGAGAGCCCAATGTGGGGCTCGATCCCAGGACCCTGAGATCATGACCCGAGCTGAAGGCAGAGGCTTATCCCACTGAGCCACCCAGGTGCCCCTAAATTACCTCTTTATTTTCATATAAAGTTGTGTTAAATAAGTGGCCCTTACAACTAAAGGTGTCTTAGAATTGGAACATGTGATAATACCTCTCTGAGTGTTAGGGAGGTTAAATGATACAGTGCATATGAAAGATGCTAGTAAGAATGATGAAAATAACAACATTGATGATAAAGACTGGTAAGATAATGCTGAAAGTAACAGCATTGATAATAGAGGCAAATGAATGATTAAGAGCAAGAAGTCTTATAATCAGATTTTGTGGATTTGAATATTGGTTCCAGTACTTAAATAGGTATATGATTCTGAGTCACTCAGTTTATTTATGTGTCATTTTCCTCATCTGTAATGGATTTGATAGAAGATACTTTGTCAGGTTAAATAGGCTTAATGTGTAAAGTGCTTAAGACTAGTACTTGGTGTATAGGAAATACTCAATAAGAATTTAATATATGTTACTTATTAAGCTGTAATATCCTCTGTATGTGTAGGTTTGATTTTAAAATGTCATGTATTTAAATTTTTACTTTATGATTTAACTAACCTTTTTAGTTTTTATTTATGTATTTATTTTTTTAAGTAGGCACAACGCCCAACATGGAGCTCGAACTCATGGCCCTGAAATCAAGGGTGTCAGTCTCTTCTTACTGAGCCAACCAGTGAGAAGCCCCTAAACTTGCCTTCTTAAAAAGCAACATTTCATCGCTGAATCTTTTGGGTCTTTGGTACCCCATTAATTGTGAAATTTTTGTTTCATTTGTGCCAAGCTACTATTCATATGTCTCTATTAAATTGCAGCATGTTTGTTTGCCTTTGATTACTATTGGCCAACTTTTACTAATCAGATCTATTAGTTCTGGGTTATTAATCTTCCTACCCAACTGGGTGTCAGTGGTAGGCTGTGAGGGTTTACCCTCACTCCCATTTTGTAAGTCATCATAATAATGAACATTCTTTTTACCAAGTTCTTTGCTATTTTAGAAATGAACAAACAACTAATAAACATGCAAACACGCATGTTTTCTTAGTTCGCTTTAAGAAGTTCATTTAAGAAATGGCATTTATTTCAAATTGTACATGAGACAAAGTGAAGTTGTGTGGCTGTTTTTTTTTAAATGTTAGGTCTCTAGAACGAAAAGAATGGAAAAAGCAGAGATTTCTGTAGCCTTTGTTCTTTGAACTGTATTGTTCTTAACTATATACAGTGAAGAAGTATATAAAATTCATTTTGTAGCCAGTTTTATCACTAGATCAGAAACATTTTATGCAAATGAGAGGAAATGCCAGTTCTTGAGTGAAAAGGGATTATGTTTGTGTAGTTGGTAGGTCTGGGAGTAGAGCTGGCTTCAGATGTGTTAGGGTCTGAATGATACTACCCCTCAGTGTTTCCTTCATATCGTGGCTCCGGTCTCAGTCAGGCTTTCCATCGTAGCACTAAGATGATTGTAAAACTTCAGGCTTATACACTGTATAACTACTAGTATCATGGAAAAGAGAACCGCTTTTCTGTTAGCTCCCACAAAAGAACTGAGATTTTGTCTGATTGGACCAACCAAGGTTCACATTTCTTCCTGAAATACTTGCTGTGGAGAATGGGTTGAAGAGTAGGTTTGACAGAAGGAATTGAGGTTACTGGTTGTTATGAGTTGAATTGTCTCTCTCCCATTCAGTTTCATATGTTGAAGTCCCAAAATGTGACTTTGCTTTGAAATAGAGTCATTATGGATGTAATTGATATATGTAAATGATAATTGAGATAAGGTCATGCTGGAATAAGGTGGGCCACTAACCCGGTACAACAGATGTCTTCATCAAAAGCAGAAATTTGGACATAGACATACAAGGAGAATGCCGTGTGAAGATTGGAGTTATGTTGCCACAAGCCAAGAAACTACCAGAAGGAGAGAGGGCTGGAATATATCCTTCCCTAGTGCCTTGAGAGGGAGCTTGGCCCTGCCAACACCTTGATTTTGGACTTCTGGTCTCCAGATTGTCAGTATATTTCTGTTATTTTAAGCCCCTTGGTTTGTGGTACTTTTTTATGGCAGCTCTAGCAAACCAATGTGGTGATCATAAATTTATAGTAATACCAGTTTGTCCTGTTGAGTGACTTTCTCAGTTGCAGCCTCAAAGAAAAGAGGGTAGTTGGGTTTATCCAGGTTCGGGATTTTGCTCTGTTGGTGTGACCAAAAGACAAGAGGAATAAGAGAATTCAGGTTATTGGCAAGAATATTATGGAAATGGTGCATCATTGTATCTAAAATGAATGAGAAGGAAAGTATAGTAAAAGAGGGTCTGGTGGTTCAAAGTCAAAATGAGAGGGTCCATGGATAAGAGGTCTTATAGAGGCAAAGGATACCTTGAAAGAAGACGTTATGTTTGTAGAACAAGATGCTTGAAGTATGATTTAGGAGGAAGAGTGGGTACAGGTAAAGGTAGAAGAGCCATGAAGGGTGTTACTGTGGGAATAAGAGAGGGACTTGGCCATACCATATATATAACTCCCATGTTTTGCAGTGACCACTGGAGTTAAGAGGTCTAAGAAGTAAGAAGCCAGGTTGTTGGAGGGGTTGTTTAAATCTGTGGTGAAGTAACCCATTGATGATGATGAGATTCAGAGAGGAAGACAGTGAGTCAGTTGCCAATGCCAAGATGAGATAGAGATGAGATGAGATAGAGAATGAGATAGAGATGAGATAGAGAAACCAACTTAAAAGATACCAATGTTAAGGAAGAGAAGAGTGTAATTTCGTTGAAAGGTAAGAGCCTCAAAAGAGTAGGGATTGATTGATTGATTGATTGATTGATTTAAAGTAGGTTCCATGACTAGCATGGAGCCCAACATGAGGTTTGAACTCATAATCCTGAGGTCAAGACTTGAGCTGAGATCATGAGTCAGACACTTAACCAACTGAGCCACCCAGGTGCCCACCCCCCTTTGTAAATTCAAATTAGTTGACATAATAGTATACTGTTGATTTCAGGAGTAGAATTTAGTGGTTCATCACTTAGATATAACACCCAGTATTCATCTTAACAAGTGCCCTCCTTAATGCCAATCACCCATTGTTTTGCTTTTTAAACCAAAAAGTTGAGTAGTATAATGTGGACAAGCTGCAGAGGTAACCAAAGAGGATTTTATACCTATTTCTGGACCCTGAAATAGGTTGGATGTTAAAACTGTACTATTTGAGAGTGTTTACAAGGGAAGTGAGAGATTGAGTTTCATTTAAAGAGGGGAGTTGAAGGTAACATTCTGAGAATAGACGTTCTGACTTTGTTTTAAGGAGAGGACCAGGTGTTATTTCATGTTGGAAGGTGGAGGGAACGTTCTCAGAAGAGGTTGAGAAAAAATGACTCTGCTTATCTTTTTTTCCTCTCTCTACTTGACAGTAAACTCCCTTGAGAGCAGGGACTATGTATTGCTGTGTCTAGCTCAGTCTTTGGGAAGTAATAGGTTGTCAATAAATGTTCAATGAATGAATTACACTCCCAGCAATATTTGAGAATTTAGTGTAAGAAGGAATTTCATTAATAATCATTCATTCAGCTAACATTTATTGAGGGTTTCCATATGTAGATACTATGCTAAGTATTGGGGATATGATGGTGAACAAGATAGGTGGGCTTCTGCTCTTAAGGAGTTCATCTAATAGTGAGGGCCACAAAAAAACCACACAGACAAAATGAAAAGAAGTTGTATTAAGGTCTCTGAAGGAAACAAGGCTGAGGTAGAAAATAAGAAAAGAGGACCTACTTTATCATAATCCAAAAAAGTCTTGGAGTAGGTAACACTTAAGCTAAGTCCTAAAGAAAATGGAGATACCAACTGTGTTTTTTCAAGAAGAGAGAATGACATCTGCAAAGGCTGTGAGTTGGGACAGAATTTGCTCTTCTACTGAAAATCAGAGTGAAGTTAGTGGCCCTAAGTGATGCTGGAGAGGTAAGCAGAGGCTGGGTCATGCAGAGATTCCAAGCCATGGCAGAGTTTGGATTTTATTTTTTGTCAAATGAGAAGGCATTGAAGGTCTTAAACAGGTGAATACTATTTTTGTCCTGATTTATATTTTTATATGACCACTCTACAGTCCATATGGGGAAGCAAGAATAGGACCGAGAGGGTAGGTAAAACTTTATTAGTAAAGACAAGGTATGGACCGAGATTTGGAGAGAGGTAGATAAGTTCAGTGTATGTTTTGGAATTAGAGTTGATAGGACTTGCTGATGGATTGAAAATAGAGTGAGAGGCAGATTCAGGTATATGGCTTGTGAACCTTAGGTAGTTGTTGGTAAGGGAGGAGTGGGTTTTTAGAGGAAAAAAAATATGTCTGTCAGATGTTTGGGAAATATCCAAATGGAGATATAGATGATTAAAAGTTTGGATATCAGTTTGATAGTCATCAGAATAAGTGTGATATTGAATAATGAGAATTGATGTGATCATCTGGGTTAGTTCAGAAAAAGGACCTGAGAGGTGAGGTTATTAATGTCCTCTGTAAAAGGTAAAGTGCTATACAATGCAGGAGATAGTTATTTTGTTTCATTTCTTCCTTATTTGAATTTTTATAAATTCATGTATTATTCATGCTTAAGAATAATGGTTTTCCCAGTGATTTTTCTTTATCTTGGGCTGTCTAGACTGGCATGTATAGGGCTTACTGTCTTCTGTTGAGAGACCAAAGCTACTCTTCTGTATTCATTCTTTGTCACTCTGCCACTTTGATTTTTGATCAGGTTGAACTGGATTTAACAAACGCTGGTTCATTATTGGTGTGAGTTATTGATATGGTCTGTTTATGCCCACCGTTTTTCAGTAGGATACAACTATGTCATCTTTTGAAATCATTTTCTCTGTTAAAGTACTTTTACCTTTCATTTCTGATCATCTCCAAAGCAAATATATTCTTAGATCTAGATTTTGAAAATTTCCTTTACAATACTGTTCTTGGAGTATTCTTGGGTTTTTGCCTATTATGTTACCAATTTATAATGCTATGTTATGGGACAAACATGAGCTATTAGCATGTTTGCAGAATGGAACATTGCAACTTTAAGTAGAATATAAGCTGTTTTGGGGGCAGGAGCCCTGTATGATTTTTGTAAACCCAGATACCTAAACCTGTTGCTCTGTTCCTAGAAGACCTCTAGTATGTATTTATTATTAAATGAGTTTTGACTCCTAGAGCTGAGGGTTAATACTTGAATTCTTTAAGTGAACTGCCCAGCTGGCTGCTTATGTGTACTTGAGCTCCCTGTCAGCTTTAAAGGTGAGGACTGCTCACTTGACTAGCTTTTCTGCATCCTCTACTCAGCTTCGGGGTTGTTTTCCTTTCTAAAGTTTCTTTATTATTGACATTCTTTTGATTCTTCAGAAGTCTTTAGGTTGCCAAGACATTCTCTTTCAGTTTGGATTGCTCCTTTTTTTTTTCATTCTTCCATTTACTATTCGTTTTTATCGTTTTTTTCCTTTGTATTGTGAAATACACAAGTCTGTTTTAAACATCACAAGACTGTAGAGGTTTTGCAAGCCAGTCACATTGAATAAATGTATGTGTATAAATGCATAGGCTTTTCTGGTTGTATTCATTTATTACTTTGGCTTTTGGAACTGCTGTTCCTTTATTAAAGGAGTTGGTGGTTGTGGTTGTGATGGAGTAGAAAGATGTCAGGGGTAGTACCCTTTCTGGTTCCTCGGTTCTCTTGAAAATGGAGTATTAGAAGGCTGTGTTCTAAGTAGCTGAATTTTTGTGTGTTAATATGTCAAAAATACTTGTATAGCAATATCTGGAAAATTATGTTCATTATGACACTTATTTTTTTTGTAATACTCTTATTTTTTTTAATGTCTGCCAGTACTGAATTATTACTCATTTTCTTAAAATTTTAGGAGAGCAAAACAAGGTTTTGGGTGGTTTATTTGGAAAAATGAAATCTATTCCGTTGCCTCCTTTTCATTACCTAGACTTCTATACCTGCTTGCCTTTATACACAGTGTTCTTCCTGTCTGAATTTCTACCTCTCTATTTCGTAATGGTCTTCAACACCACCTTTTCATGGGAAGTTGCAAAAAGTACCATAGAGAGGTGGCATATACTCTTTACCCTGTTGTCCCTAATTGTAATACCTCATGTAACTATAGTACAATAGCAAAACTGGGAAATCAACATTAGCAGAATTCACAGGCCTTATTCAGTGTCATCGGTTTTATAGATATTTGTGTGTGTGTGTGTGTGTGTGTGTGTGTGTGTGTATGTATGTAGTTCTATACATAAGTGATTTTATCAGGATTCATAAAAACAGTTAAGGTAAAATTCCATCACAAAGATTTTTCATGTTACTCCTTTGTATTCATACCGACTCCCCTCTTCATTTTGTTAATTTATATACTGGTTATTCTTTATCATATGTTATTCACTGGTTATTCTTTATTGTATGACCTTGTGGTTAACAGAAAAAAGATAAGCGTCATGTTTTAGAGGTTATTTCTTTATTTTTACCTCCCCCCCACATTGTACTATAACCATTTACAATAAACCTAACACTAAAGTTTCCGTTCCTTTTGTGCATTATAGAATCATAGTCTCTTGAAGTCCTATGATATAGCGTCTACCCTCCACAAAACCCCCAAAAATGAAACTGAAGATTCCATATGAAGCAATTCTTGACCTTTATTTACTAACCTATGAATTTCCTTAATAACCAGGACTTTCTCCCCCACTCCCCTTTTATTACCTGGTATTCTTTGTTATTAGGTTACCTATATGTTTTGCTAGATTATGTTGGAATAAAAAAAAACCTAAATCCCCATCAGTGGCTTACAATAACAAAAGTTTAATTATTGCTACATTGTAGGTTCCCTAGTAATCACCTATGGGTCTACCCTATGATTCTTTTTCATTTTAGAATCCAGACTGAAAGAGCACCCTCTATATGTGACATACTGTTCTCTTGGTAGAGAGAAAGGAGCAAGAGTCGGGAAACACACAATAGCAAGCAAGAGTTGGGAAACACACAGTAGCTCTTAAAACTTCTACTTGGAACTGGAAGTTTCTCCTATTTCACTGGGCAGTATAAGTCACATGGCTAAGCCAACAGTAGAGTTGTACTTGCCACAGAGAGGCACTTTTGCCACAGAGATGCACAAGTCACATGACAACATTAATTAATACTTTGATATTAATACTTTGATAAGAGGAGAATAAATGATTGAGAATTATAATGAAGCCTGCCTTAGGATGGTATAGTATGCAGTACTTTTGTAATAATTTTTTTCTCACTGAAGTTTATTACACTTTAAATGATTTTTTTGTAGTAAAAATAACAGCTCCTTTTTTTTTTTTCTTTGTCGCATTAATTAGGATATTGGTTCAAGCCAAAAATCACAGTGGCTTAAACAAGAGAGAATTTATCTCCCTT
Source organism: Lontra canadensis (assembly GCF_010015895.1). Classification (NCBI taxonomy): domain Eukaryota; kingdom Metazoa; phylum Chordata; class Mammalia; order Carnivora; family Mustelidae; genus Lontra; species Lontra canadensis. Next base: position 523,189 of record NW_022631142.1, on the reverse strand, counting down.
AAGTAACTGTCCAGGTAGGGTTAGTGGACTAGGGCTGATATGGCATCTTCATGATAGCGTCCAGGACATAGGCCCTTTTTCACTTGTCATTCTTTTATTCTCAACCATGTTTTCCATCTCAGTCTGGACAGCTGCTCCATATTCTGCTACCATATCTGCATTCTGCATTCTGGCAAACTGGGAGGGCTAGGAGGTAGAAAGCATTTTCCTTCCCTGTAGATGCATGAACCTGGAGTTGGACACATTATTTCCTTTCTTATTCCATTGAGGAGAACTGGGATTGTAAGAGAGGCTGGGAAATGGAGCTTTAGCTAGGTGTCCACATGTCCAGGTAAAGCTTAGGGGTATTGTTCTGAAAGAAGAGAAGAAAGGGTTATTAGGAAACAAGTAGCCATCTATTTATTTCAATTAATTTAATTCATACGAGACTTACGAGAAATAGATATTACTAGCACTTCAAGATAAGAAGACAGGCTTTTTATTTTATTTTTTATTTATTAGAGAGAGAGAGAGAGCGTGCGTCCAGGAGCAGGAGGAAGGGCAGAGGGGCAAGCAGATTCCTTGCTGAGCAGTGAGTTCCATGTGGCCTGATGTGGGGCTTGATTCCAGGAACCTGAGATATGACCTGAGCTGAAGTCTGGCACTTAACCAGGAGATAGGCTTTTTAAAGAGGTCACTAAGTTGTTCAAGATCATTTAAGAAGCAGTGGAATGGACTTTGAATCTAGGCCCATTTGATACAAAAACTTGAGTTTTTTTTTTTTTTTTTTTTTTTGTTTTTTTTTTTTACGAAACTGTTTGCTTTCTAATATTTATTATTTATGAACACTTAACATTTTTTCAGAGTAGTAATAAATAGCTACTGACTCTTTAGAAGGAATTCTTACTGCTTATGAATATTTTGTGGCAGCTAGTAAGAATTTATTATATTTGCTTTTAAATAATAATGTTAGAATTTTAAAAGGTCAGAATTTTATTTTGACAACTTTAAAAGTTTTCCTTTAGAAATAATTTAGATGCTAAAAATTCATAGGTGATTTTGAATACTGATTTCAAATTTTGGGATTTTTGTGTTTCTCTTCAAATTGAAAATAGCTTTATTGTTTTATTTTAATTATAAAAATAGGAAATGCTTGGGGCACCTGGGTGGTTCAGATGGTTAAGCACTTGGCTTCAGCTCAGGTCATGATCTCCAGGTCCTGGGATCAAGCCCTGTGTGGGGCTCCCTGCTCAGCGGGGAGCCTGCTTCTCCTTCTCCCTCTGCTGCTCCCCATGCTTGTGCTCTTTCTCTCAAATGAATAAATAAAATCTTTTAAAAAAATAGGAAATGCTTTTTATAAAAAATTTTCAGAGAATAGAGTAATATAACGAAGAATGTAAAAGTAATTTATAATCCCATTATTCAGAGATAATCACTATTACCATTTTAGCTATGCCTTTCAAATTTTTTTCTCTCTGCATCCATTGTTAGTGTTATGTATCTGTGATTTCTTTTTGATCTAAAATGATCATATTTCAGGAAAAAATATTTTTACGGAGACAAGCTGAAAACACTGTTCTTTTTTTTCCTTGAGCAAATTGGCAGTTTGGATGGCTTTTTCCATTCTCACTTAGCTGTATCGTATTAGTATACTAATCAGCACAGGGTGTACTTTAGAACACTTAGCTAATGCCTTCTCAAATGTGTTTATGTAGTAACCAATGAGTCTGTATTGTGATGATTAATAAAGTACAGTTTGGAGCTCAGAATTTCTTTCCTTTGTATGAGATTTCCTCCCTGCCCCCCCCCTTCCCACCGGGTCCTAAAAATTCAGCTGAATTATCTTTAAAAATTACCTCTTCATTATTGATGGTATTTGCTTCCTCTAGCAAAGTATCTTCACTCTTATCTGAAAGTAGGATGGGTATGTAATTTTTCACTCAACCCGGACATTTTTGAGAATGAAAGGGACACTTACAAATATTTAAAAGGGACACTTACAAATATTTAAAATTCTGGAGGTTTTTTGAAATACATTTTCCTGGGCATCAAAATGATTACATTGGTAGATTAGTATAGTAGTTCTAGTCAAACACGATTTTCAAAAATGAAATTTACTAAAACATTTGTATTATATTATAATAAAATTAAGTCTTTTTTTAAAGGATTTTATTTATTTAACAGAGAGAGAGAGAGAGAGAGAGAGCGCGCATGCACAAGCAAGGGGAGCAGCAGGCTGAGGGAGAGGGAGAAGCAGGCTCCTTGCTGAGTAGAGAGCCTGATGTGGGGCTCAATCCCAGGACCCTGGGATCATGACCTGAGCTGAAGGCAGTTGCTTAACCTACTGAGCCACCCAGATGCCCCAAAGTTAAATCTTTGTATTGATTATCACAATATTAAAAAACGCATCCAGAATAATTATTTTTGGTATCGTATTTTCTAGCAGTTTATTAGCCACACCTGTCTCTGATATGGTATCACTGATACTTTATTGAACAGTGTAATTATTTTTCAGTATAGTTTAACTAGTTTAAATTTTTTCATGAAATTGTTATAGTTTTCAGAGTTATATATTAGGGTTTGTAGTTGTTAACCTTTACAATTTATTTTCTGTAACCAGTAATATTTTTAATTGCTAATAAACTCTTGTGATGTATCTGGTTATCTCAGGAAAAAATTTGCTACGTGGAGAATAGTCTTAATTCTTATTTTTTTGTTACTGAAAATTATAAATTTGTCAGCCCCAGTATTTTTACAGGTTTTTTTTATTTTTGCCTCTATTAAGCTGCTCTTTTTGACAAATATTTTTATATAGACAAATCTTATCATGAAAGTTGTCCCTAATTATGAGTATATTACATGTTCCACTAAATTGATGCTGCAAATTGTAGGCTTTCTGTAATTTCATTTTATTGCAGTACCAGTGTCAAATACCTTTTCCACTACCTCACAAGGTTATAAGGAGTTAGCTGTCTAAAGTTGCTTGTGTCTGAGGATACTTTTCAGTGAGTCTCTGCATGCTCTTGTTGAAAAGAAGGTGTGATACTATATCTGTGAAGAAACAGGAAAAGAAAGATGGAATTATCACTAGTTCTCTTTCAAATTTCATTCCTGTTCCAACTGGATAAAGCACTTACACTACTAGTTGATACCTTGGTCAGAAGTTAGATATATACAATAGAGATATACTAAATCCATTGTGGTTTATTTTTATATAGTGACTAATAATAATAGTTCATTTAAGAAAATGCGAAATCTGAGACAAATGGTAAGCTGAATGGTATGCTGGTACGACAGTTTATGAAGTAAGACTCTCCTGAGCAAACCAGGGCATGTGGAAAACAGCATGGTATTGTAAAAGAGCATGGAACTTGGAGTGGGATAACCTGCATTTAACTCTGGGCTTTGCCATTTAATAGCTTGGGTAAGTAACCTCTGTGAGGTTAGGTGTGTTAGGGTTTTCCAGAGAAACAAGACCAACAGGATAGACACATATTCAAATACGCTGATTGACTGATTTTAAGGAATTGGCTTATGTGATTGTGGGTGATGGCAAGTCCTAAATCTGTAGGGTAGGTCAGCAGGCCAGGCTGGGGACCCAGGGAAGAGTTGATGTTGCTTCTGAATCTAAAGGCTTTCTGGAGGCAAAATTCCTTCTTCCTCAGGGTACTTCAGGCTTTTCTCTTAAGCCCTTCAACTGATAGGATGAGGCCCACTCACATTATTTTACTCATTCTACTGATATAAATATTAATGACATTTAAAAATTACTTTTAGAGTAACATCTAGATGGGTGTTTGACCAACAACTGGGTTAGTTTAGCCAAATTGACACATAAAATTAACCTTCACATTAGGTTTCCTCATTTGCAAGTTGGAATGATACTATGTGGCTCACAAGGATACTATGGTTTATACTAGGTTTCTTTATTTGCAAATTGGAATGATACTATGTGGCTCTCAACTATTACTAGCATAACGTGTTCTCAAACTTGGTATTCAATGGATGTTGATTTCTAAAAAAAAAATTTATTTATTTAGGGGTGCATGGGTGGCTCAGTTGGTTAAGCAGCTGCCTTCAGCCCAGGTCATGATCCCCGGGTCCTGGGATCGAGCCCTTCTTCTTGCTCAGCAGGAGCCTGCTTCTTCCCTCTCCCTCCGCCTGCCACTCCTCCTGCTTGTTCTCTCTCTCTGTGTCAAATAAATAAATAAAATCTTTTTTAAAAAAGATTTTTTATTTATTTGAGAGAGAAAGAGAGAGTATGAGCTGGGTGGTGGGGGTTGGAGGGCACAAGGAGGGGGCAAAGCAGACCTGCTGCTGAACAGGGAGCGCAGTTCAGGGCTCAGTGATGGGACCCTGAGATCATGACCTGGGCCACAGGTGGATGCTTAATGCACTGAGCCATCCAGGTGTCCTGAATGTTGATTCCTGAATCCAGTTTTATACCCATTAAGGCTGTAGGCCCCACCTTGATGCTTGAATGTTTTTTTCCTGTTTATCTTTGTATTTCGATCTAAGCCTCTTTTGCCCCCTCATCTACTTAATGAGTCCTGTCAGATCTATCTTACAAATATTTATTCAGATCATACCCTTCTTTCCTGCCATTGCTGGTGTTCAGGTCCCCTCTACTGGGCCCATTAAAATTATTTCGTAAGTAGCCTTCTACCTTCCATCTTATTTTCCTTGTTCACAAGTAATCACCTAGATCTAATACTATATTAATAAGTTTTGCATCTGTCCCCTTTGTCCATTCTCATTTTCTTTACTTTTTCCAAGGTATGTGAATCCCTTCTTATGTTGTCTTCTACGAAACTTCAAAATCTTATCTCTAATTCCTGTCACCATTCAGAATGACTTACTGCTCTTTCAGATGTAACTGAGATTTCTGTTGATTGCATGCTTTGTGCATACTCTTACCTCCATACAGAATCACTCTCTCCCCTTCCCCGCCATATTTCAAATTCCTGCACTGGTGGAGCCTTTTTGGACTCCCTTCCTGGTTCTAGAACACTCTTAAATACTCATGGTCCGGTGAACCGGAGCCTTCCGACGTTGAAACTCCTTAGCTGCCTTTCAGATGAGATAGTAAATCTGTTTATTAGCTGACCAGGAAACTCTGAACTGTGGTATGAATTGAGTGGCACTCCTTGCCTACAAGTGTTTAAGGTCTGATCATATAAATACCATCTTTTTGTATATCAGTTTATGTATTCACTAGATTATTTTATCGAAATGTTTTTGAATTGTGTTCATAGGGACCTTGGATACTTGTGTGGAAGATGCATGCTGAAGGCTTTGGGCCTTTTTTAACCAAAACGTTTCACCCCTAATTTGTTATTTGTTGGGTTTCTTGGTAAAATTTTGGATGAGGAAAGGAAGTTTTGATATCAAAAATAATTTTAAAATTCTTGTTTTATTTTGTCTACTTGATTCTTAATCCATATAGCTGCCTTTTTTCACTTGCCTTCTCCCTCAAAAGAAACTAAGCCAAGTATATTTTATTCTTATTCATCTTTGTTTTTCAAAATCAAGTATATTTTACTCTTATCTTTTTTTCCAGTATCTGTTGAAAGAATGTAAATACACTAATACAGATTATTGAATATCATTTAATCTCTAATTATTTATTTATTTTAGTTATCAAGTGGGAATCCTGTATATGAAAAATACTACAGACAGGTAAGATTTTTGTATCTTTGTTGTCCTAGATTGAGTATAAAAATACTTTCAACTCTTGATGGTGTATTTGCAGATTACTACCCATCTGAACACATTTGATGTGTCTTGTTTTCAGTTTCTTGTGCTTTAGCCTCCTACTTTGACTGTTTATGTGTGTTGTTTTTTTTTTTAAGATTTTATTTATTTATTTGTCAGTGGGAGAGAGGGAGAGAACATAAGCAGGGAGAATGGTAGGCAGAGGTAGAAGCAGGCTCCCTACTGAGCAAGAAGCCTGATGTGGAACTTGATCCCAGGATCTGAGGATCATGACCTGAGCCGAAGGCAGGTGCTTAACCAAATGAGCCACCCAGGAGTCCCTGCTTAATTCTTTTTGACAAGCTATCAGAAGAATGAAGGAAAGAGACAATTAAGCCCAAACATTTAATTGTCTTAAATGTCTGTCTATCCATATAATGTATACCATTAGATATGTTATAAAATCCATATAACATTAGATATATTAATCTAGATATAAATATCCAAATTAATTTTAGGCCAAATCAGAATAACTTTTCTGTTGTTTTTAAAACTTATTAAAGTTTAGGGGCGCCTGGGGGCTCAGTTGGTTAATCAGTTGACTCTTGATTTTGGCTCAGGTCATGATCTCAGGATTGTGAGATCGAGCTCTCCCCCCACCCCACCTCGTGGGGCTCTGTATTCAAAATGGAGTCTGCGTGTTCTTCTCCTTCCCCGTTTCCCTTCCCCACCTTGCACTCCTTTTCTTGCATGCATCCTCGCTGTCTTAAATAAATAAATAAAATCTTATTAAAAAAAGATGTTTTGGGTGCCTGGGTGGCTCAGTGGGTTAAGCCGCTGCCTTCGGCTCAGGTCATGATCTCAGGGTCCTGGGATCGAGTCCCGCATCGGGCTCTCTGCTCAGCGGGGAGCCTGCTTCCCTCTCTCTCTCTCTGCCTGCCTGTCTACTTGTGATCTCTGTCTGTCAAATAAATAAATAAAATCTTTAAAAAAAAAAAAGATGTTTTAAGTTTAATTTTTACAAAGTTAAAACTATGATTTTCATACAAATATGAAATGAACATGTGTCAAGGATTTTACTTACTTCAGCTAATTACTGGAAGAACAGTAAGATGTAAAAATGAGAATATGAGTTGTAGAGATTTATATTCTCCACTAGATAAAGTTCATTTATTGGTATGGACAGGAAACATTGCATTGCTGTCAGTTTTCTATAATTTAACTTCTATTCCTCCTAGTGTAAAAGAGCCTAGTGAATAGAAAGTCAATGAGGGGTTCATACATCAAATCTGTTGAGGGTGTAGACAATCTCAATTGCCCATTTCCAAATACTGGATCATTTTTCCTAACAGTCTCTTTATCTGTGATCATGATCACAGAAAAGGCTATAATTTGACCTGGCTGTTACATAATTACAGCAAGTTTATTAATGAACCATTATAAGTCTCCTTGGGTACGACTTGCAAATCTACAGACATACACTCAACTATATAACAACTTCAGAGCCTGGAGAATTAATTTCTACCTGAAATTTCTAAAGAATCTTGGATTGTACTTTTTAAAGCCTTTGGTATTTTTTCTCTATCTTGAGACTAGGACCCAAACCTTAGAAATTCTTTTTTCCATTTTTCGTCTGCAGTACATATGAATTTGAATGAATTTATCTCATCTTGAGGATTCCCATATCTGCTAAGGTTCCTATCCTGCTAAGTGGCCTTGGTTTACTGTCGCTGAGACTAGGATCTTACAGACCAGGTTGCAGGCCAGTTTTCTTGAGAGGGTTTTCTAGACATTGTCTCTGCATAAGTCAGTCCTTTTTCCTTAATAGCAGCTTTTTCTTTCTGAATAAAAGATAACTATTCTCGAATAGGCTTTATTTTGTGCAGTTTATTTACTCAACTATATCCTGATAAAAAGGAGAAAAAATTATTTAACCTGTTCATAACTATATTGCTATAAAAATAAGGACATTCATTGAAAGATTTGTTTTTGAGGTCTGAAGAGTCAGTGAAAATCAGATCCCATCGAAAGCTATTTCATTCAGTTTACAAAAGCAGAACCTACTAAATTGAGGGCTAAAGATAACATAAGGAGATAAATAGGGCTTTTCTACATATCCATTAGAAAACAGAATATTAAAAATAATACCAATAGTATTCCAAATTAGTAACCATAATTAAATATTCCTCAACAGTGTATTCAGTCCTGTGTAATTAATTCTTCTTCCCCTGAATCTTGGGTCAAGAGTCTGCTTTCATGAAATAAAACTACTTCTAGATTCTATAGTTCTGGATATTCTTAGTTCACCAGTACAGTCTGATAGTGTCTAAAGTGACGTCAGCTCAGAAGCCTTTATCCAAAAGTCTGTGTTTTGAAGTGTTAATAATTCAGATTATGTGGAATAGTTCTTTCCACGAGGGTCTGAAACTGTCTTTTTTTGTCTTTGATGAAGACACAGATTTTAACCTGTAGCTTACGGCAGAGCCTTTGGGCAAGTGTCAGAGTACAACAGAAATTCCTGTATATGACAGAGACAAAGTGGCTGTTTAAATTTATTATAGTAACCAAAAGAGTGGAAGATAATAAAATTGGAATATGATACATAAATATTTCATGAGAGTTTGATCAGTGTTTCCCTTGATGGTCCCTCTGTTTAGGTCATGCAAGGGATAGATGTCCTCCACCCTAAGCCCCCAGTTGGGGGGTAGACAAAGAAGAAGGAGTTCTGGAGTTTTTTTTTCTTTTTTTTTTTTTTAAAGATGTTTTTTTTTTTTTTTACAGAGAGAGATATCAAAGGGGGGGGGGGGGGGGGGGGGGGTGGGGGGGGGAGAAGCAGGCTCCCTGCTGAGCAGAGAGCCCGATGCTGGGAGATTTTCTAGAGGCAGGTTTCTCTACCCTTTTTGTACTTCTTGGTTACTCCAAATTGGACTGGGTTTTTTTTTTTTTTTTTTTTTTGGCTGAGTGCCAGATTTATCCCGTGTTCCAGCACTCAAAAGAAAGGATTTCTCTTCTGTGTCTTCGCTGGGATTGGCCTGTCTGGAATGCTTTGTGAATGTTTACAACAAACTTAATCTTTTAACTAAACTGGAAAAACAGCTAGCTCACAAATATCCTTGAATCATGTTACTTTTCCCAGGACTTTTTAAAATTTACTTTTCACTTTTACAAACAATTTTACTTTAGGAAATCTTTATGGAAGTGACAGTCATTTTTTGAGCTGTTTTCTGTTTTAAAGGAAAATTCCTATAAATTAAAATGATGTGTTTCTGTTAATGCGCTTTAGGAACTTAAGAATTTTAAAAATGTTTCCTTAAGTTTATTATGGAATCACTGCTGGTTTTCGAGCTGATACTACTTTGATTTTTTTTTTTAATTGTTGCAGTGTCTAAGAATAAGTATAAAAGCAGAAGTTAATGATTTAAAGATGTTTGAAAAAAAAAAAAACAGATAACATACACAGCTATTCTCATCTGTCAAAAGACCTTTCCAGGAAATTATGCCCTTTTCCTTCTATTACTATTAAGTTCATTAGAATTTATTTATGTATTTATTTATTTTTAAATTTATTTGAGAGAGAGAGCATGAGCAGGCGGAGGGACAGAGGGAGAGGGCGAAGCAGATGCCCCGCTGAGCAGAGTCCAATGTGGGGGTTGATTCCAGAACCTGAGTCGAGGGCAGACGCTTAACTGTCTGAGCCCCTCAGGTGCTCCAAGTTTATTAGAATTTAAATGGCACCTATAGAAGACTTGGAATCAGAAGATAAATGTTAAATATTGTGACTCCACTAATTTTGGTATACTTCCTCTGAGCCTCAGTTCTCCCATTTGTATAATGGGTGTGATTAAAAAAAACTGTAAATGACCAGTGCTGTTAAGATGGTATTCTACTCATGTGGTTCTCCATATATTTCTAGGCTTTTGTTAGTCAAAAGATTCCTGTTCCCTTTTTGAAAAAGCCATTTCCCAAGTCACAGGGAGGAAGGCAGGTAAAATGATGATAATTTTGTCTTTGTGGTTTTCGTCAGCTTACAGTTTGTATCTTTTCAGGTTGATACAGGCAATACTGGAAGGGTATTGGCTTCTGATGCTGCTGTTTTTCTGAAAAGATCAGGGCTTCCAGACCTGATTCTTGGAAAGGTAGTGTTTGTTCATTTCAACTAGATTATAATGAATATTTATGTAGTGGTATAAATAAATTGGATGCAAATTTAGAAAGATACCATCAAGAAACTTAGAAGTATGAATTGAATCATTGAAGCAGTTATAGTAATGCAATGGAGGGAATTTGTGGTGCTGTGATTTACCCTTTTGAAAAGTAAGGTGTTTTCAGATTTTAAGAAAACGAATTATTTTTTAGTGAGATAAAATGAGGAAGTAATAGTACATTTGGGTATTGTGGAGAAAAACAGGGCAGCCTGGGAACCTTGCCACCCACTCAGAGTTGGCTTTATCTCTGCTTCCTCTATTACAACTGTCTCTAACTGTGTTTAATTTGTGGTGAATAGAGTTGGGGATAAGAGGCTTCCCACAAGAAGTGGGAAGTCCCTCTCCTGGTGAATCCTTATACATGATATTAATACTATTTATTATAAATTTATAATTTATAATCACAAATAAACATGAACTATAAGAAGATCATCTTAATATGGATCTAAAATCAAGGTAGTAGGTTCTAGTAGAAAGAGCATTAGATTTGGAGTTAGAACCTGTCTTAATGAAAAAGGCATTGGACTTAGAAGTTAGAACCTGGGTTTCACTTCTTTCCTTGATGCCTTAAATTTTGAGTATCTCACTGGGTTTTAGTATCTTTGTGTAGGGTTGCACTAAATAACCAAGGTTTCTTCTCACTTTTAATTCTATGATTCTTATCTGAGGACCAAAAAGAATGAAATTGTATATTACAAGGATTTAATTTATCTTTAAGACGCTTTTTGTTTAAAATATACATTGACTTTTTTTTCCCCTGAATTTCAGATTTGGGATTTAGCTGACACAAATGGCAAAGGAATCCTGAACAAACAAGTAAGATTCAGAGATACATTTGAGAAATTTTTTGAGTGCTTCAGAATAAAAACCAAGATTTTTTTTCTAATTTTAAACTAGGAATTGGTTTTTTACCAATTGAATTCAATTTACAATTGAAAACATTAGGGTTTTCAAGGGCAAGTGTTACAACAATATATTGGAAAATATTTCCAATTCAGTAGACATTAAAGTAAGTGATTCCCAAAGTTTAGTTAGTGATCATTTGGTGACATTGTTCTCCTGGAATGTCTTAGTCTGTTGGGGGTTCTCTGACAGGATAACACAGACTGGATGGCTTATAAATAGCAGAAATTTATTGCTCACAGTCCTGGAGCCTGAAAATACAAGATCAGGCTGCCAATATGTTTGGGTGAGGACTGTCTTCTTGGTCGCAAACTTCTTGTTGTATCCTTACAAGACTGAAGGGGCGAGGGATCTTTCTGGACCCTTAAAGCACTAATCCCATTCATGAAGGCCCTACTCTGATGTCTTAAGCACTCCTCAAAGGCTCTACTTTCTAATACCATTACCTTTTTCAACATACTCAGTTTCTTACCTGTACAGTATACTTAACTTGTGAGTGTTATGGTCTAGGTCTTACTTGGCATATACATCAAAAAATGGTTTATATGCCATAAGTGTACCCTAGACTAGAAATACGTGAAACGATTATGGGAATTGAACACCATCAGTGTACTTTGAAGTTCATTCAGTTTGTTGGGATGAATTTCAGAGGTCCACAGGATTGAATTCAAAGCTTGCTGCATGCTGATACATGGGCTGAGCACTGCTACTCAAATTTAATTCCCCCATATGGGATAGCTGAAGCAGTATCATACTTAGAAAAGGGATGGGAAATTTAGATGAGAGGGTCAGAATATCCAGTCTATTAATTAGATTAAGATTACATTTAATTAAGATTAGTTAAATTTAAATTAAGATTCTAGGGTTAGCTTGTAGATTGGAACCCCTGGGCAGGAGGGCCAGTTGGTCCATTGGAGACATAGGAAAACTACCTTAATATGAGCAGCCAAGGTAGTGTGCATTCAGTCAGCAAATATTTGTTGAGTACCTGTTTTGTTTATTTATTTATTTATTTGAGAGAGAGACAGTGAGAGAGAGCATGAGAGGTGAGGTCAAAGGGAGAAGCAGACTCCCCGTGGAGCTGGGAGCCCGATGCGGGACTGGATCCCAGAGTTCCAGGATCGTGGCCCAAGCCGAAGGCAGTTGCTCGATCAACTGAGCCACTAGTCCCTGTCTTTATGAGTTTGTAGTATAATAAATTTTTCACTGACATTCCTGGACTTTGGATGTTGAGTTTGAGTTGTCTTTGTTAAATCCAGGTGGCTGGATTTGTGGGTCTGCAGTTAAACTTTGATGTTTGCATTGGAGAAAAGATTTTTGAATTAACATGAAAAAAAGGAAAGAAACCAATATTTTTTGAGTTTCTGTGTGCCAAAAATGACAGTAGGTGTTTTCTTCCTATAGTATGGTTTTTATTTTGTTCCTCATAATACATGGCAAGGTAGGTATTAGAAAAATTTTGCAGGAAAATTTTATTTAACTTGCCCATGGCCTCACAACTTTATAAGTAGCAGAACTAGAATTTAATGCAGGAGGACTATTTCACTTCAGAACACATCCATACTAGGGGGTGGACCTGATTACTTAAGAGTAATTGAATCTCTCATAGAATGAGAAAGGAGAGAAGGTTGATGCTGGAGTACTTAGAATACCAGCATTTATTTGTTTATTTTTAAGATTTTAATTATTTGAGAGAGCAGCATGCGCGAGCAAGTGAGCATGCAAATGAAGGGGGAGGGGCAGAGGGAGAAGTGGATTCCCTGCTGAACAGGGAGCCTGAGGCAGGGCTCAATCCCAACCTGAGCTGAAGGCAATTGCTTAACCAACTGAGCCACCTACGCACCCTAGAATACCATCATTTAGAGGTTGGAGGAGGCATTGACTGCAAGAGAAGAGACTTGAAGGGTCAGAGGAAAAGTAGGAGAGTTTTACGAAGCTATGTTGATGGGGGAGAGTTTCTGGGAGTTATCATGTCCAGACTGCCAAAAGAATAAGCAGGATGAGGCAGGGGTTTTGTTTGTTTTGTTTTGTTTTTTTGAGGCTATTGTGTTTGGTAGCTGAGAGGTTATTTGTGACATAGACAGTGGTTTCTCTAGCTAATGGTGGGAGTTGAAGTCAGATTGTATAAAAGCTTTGTATAATAACTTTGTGTAATATAAGATTGTATAATAACTTTGGATATATGTGAATGAAAAGGGAAGGGGAGATCTTGAAATACATCTTTGCGAGATTTTGTGAATGAAGGCAAGGTATTGTAGAAAGCAGACAAACCTGCAAGGTTCTAAGAATAGGTTAGGAATTGGGTAAGAAGGGTATAGGTGGTTTGAGCAAAGTGGTGAAGGGTTGATTGCATCAACAACTATACTAAGTTGTAAGTGATTATAACTGGAGTAAAAGTATTTGTTATGTCTTTTCCCATACCTGACTTTAACTCAGCTGAAAACCAGTTGCTTCAGTATCTCTGCATTTATTTAGAGGCTTCAAATGCCAAAAATCCAAGGACCTTTGGGAGAGATTTACACGTATTTTGAAGTCAGGCAGTTGTGTAATTGTTTTAGACGCTGCACAGTAGCTCTGTATTCTCTGTAGCTTTCCTGGAATAGCAGTGGTTGAGTCACATCAGTGATTGGCCCAGTTTCAAAATTTATCATCTTAAATTCAGAGATGACTTTTGATAACATTCAGTTGTTATTTTCTTCTAGGCTTTTTTCCAGACTCTTTTTCCTCATTTAAATGATAATTAAATATTTTTGAAGCATGTTTTAATTCCGTATAATTTCTATGATCTGTATGTATCACAGTTCATTTAAGTATTTTCCCATTTATTAATACTTTTTGCTATTTATAATGTTAGGAACATCTTTGTACATAGATTTTTTCTTAATTTTAAAGCAAATGTTTTCAGGCAAATGTGCTGTTATATTTGTTGCTACATAAAGATCTTGGAGTAATTATGAATTGTTTTATATTTTCATATTGTAAGTGTGTGGATGGATGGATGGATAGGTAATGCACTTAATAACTTCGTGCTTCTCTTTCTCAGGAATTCTTTGTTGCTTTGCGTCTTGTGGCATGTGCCCAGAATGGATTGGAGGTTTCACTGAGTAGCTTGAACCTGGCCGTCCCTCCACCAAGATTTGTAAGAAATGATCTTAAATTTAAATTTTATTTAATTAAAAAAAATGATATTACATGATTTAAAATTTTAAAAAAATTAGAATTGCCATATTAAAAGAAATTCCCCTAACCCCATCACCCAGCTCCCTGATTTTCTTTCTTTCTTTCTTTCTTTCTTTTTTTTTTTAAGATTTTATTTATTTTGACACAGATCACAAGTAGGCAGAGGCAGGAAGAGAGAGAGGAAGGGAAACAGGCTCCCTGCTGAGCGGAGAGCCCAATGGGGGGCTTGATCCCAGGACCCTGGGATCGACCCTGGGATCATGACCTGAGCTGAAGGCAGAGGCTTTAACCCACTGAGCCACCCAGGTGCCCCCTTGATTTTCTTTCTTAATGGCTACTGCTGTTATTAGTTTCTTGTATATCCTTCCAGGCTTATTATATGTGTATATAAAGAAATATAAATACCCACTTCCTCATTTTAAATTGATAGTAATATATAATTAATAAATACAATTCTGTACCCTTTTAGTAATATGTTTTAGAGATCTTTACATAAAAGCATCTTTATTCTTTTTTATAGTTGCTTCTATTTATATAAAATTTTTAAAGTTTTAATTTAAATTTCAGTTAACATACAGTGTAATATTTCAGGTGTACAATACAGTGATTCTCACTTCCATACCATACTATACAGGTACTCATTACAGCAAGTGCCCTCCTTAATCCCCATCACCTGTTTAACCTATCACCCCACACTCCCCTCTACCATAATTTATTTAACCTCCTATTGATAGGTTTTTAGCTTATTCCTAATATTTTATTATTAAAATTTTTTTTAAATGCTGCAATTAATAATAACTTTGGATATGTGTCATTTTGCATGTACAGAAATATATGTGCATATTTTCAGAAGTAGAATTGCTGTTTCAGAAGTTTGTTCATTTGTGCAATTTTCGTATATAATATCAATTTGCCTTCCACAGTGGTTGTACTCATCCACAATCCTGCCATCAGTTGGTTGAGTGCACTTTTGCTAACATACTGTTAAACTTTTTGAACTTTGTCAATTTGAGAGGTGATAAATGGAACATTAAGTGTAGTTTTAATTTGCCCATTTTGTTTTATAGAGTGAATTTGAGTAGTTTTTCTCATGCTTATGAGCCATTTATATTACCTTTATGTGAAATGTCTGTTTAAAGCTTTTGTTATTTTTCTTAGGTTATTAGTCTTTTTTTAAAATTAAATTCTAGAGGCTACACTCTAAAACACACACACACACACACACACACACACACACACACATACACTTTTTTCCCCTCAGTTTGTCATTTGTCTTTTGACATTGTGGTGTTTTTTTTTTTTTTCCCCCCATAAGGAGGTCATTGTTCGTTATGTAAATGAGTTACTAGGATTTAATTTTTTTTATCATTTCTTTTTACACATTTATGTTAGTCTTTTTTTTTTTTTTTTTTAAGATTTTATTTATTTGTTTGTCAGAGAGAGCACAAGCAGAGGGAGCAACAGGCAGAGGGAGAAGTAGGCTCCCTGCTGAGCAAGGAGCTGGATCTGGGACTCCATCCCAGGACCCTGGGTTCATGACCTGAGCCAAAGGCAGATGCTTAACCGACTGAGCCACCCAGGTGTCCCACATTTATGTTAGTCTTGATATCAAGTATGAATATGGATTCAAATTTACGTTTTTTCAAGATGGCTACTTTATAGACCTAATACAGTTTATTGAATAACCAGTCTTTTCCTTACTGATTTGAAATGCCACTTCAGTCATGTATTTTGAATTCTTTTTGGATTTTTCTATTCTTTTTGATCTGTTTATCCATATGTTCATCTCATATTGTTTTAATTATCATATTTGGTAATTTGTTCTTACATCTGTTAGGGTTAGTCCTCCCTACCCTGACCCCTTTTCAGAAGTTTCACGGCTCTTACTTTTTTTGTTGTTTTAGATTTTATTTGTTTAGAGAGCGAGAGAGAGCACGATTTGGAGGGAGAGTTAGAGGGAGAGGGAGAGGGAGAAGCATATTCCCTGCTGAGTAGGGAGCCTGACACAGGGCTTGATCCCAGGACCCTGAGATCATGACTAAGCTGAAGGCAGACACTTAACAGACTGAGCCACCCAGGTGCTGTGGCTCTTACTTGTTTCTAAATTCAATATTTTTAAGAGTATTTGGTCTGAGTATTATGAATTTAACTTCAGTTTTTGAAAATTTCTGCATTTGTAAGTTTAAGGCATGGAATCAGAGGGTTGATTTAGGGATTTGTTGCCTAACTATGTTATTATAAAAATGTTTCAGATATATCCATCTGTCTCTACAAGCAGATAAATATAACAACTTGGGCATGCTGTTAATAGGTTCATGTACTTGTAACTTAAGAAATCTTAAGTTGGGTTCTTGTCCCAGTTTGCTTTCCTTAAATAGTGTTGGGAAAAAGTCATCAGTTAACAGGGTCACAAATACTTTTGTTACATTGAAGTATCTTTATCTTGGTATCAGTTGTAATAAGATTTCTTCTATAACACTTAAATGTTTCAGTTAGTGCTCTAATATCATTTATGCAGCTAACTGAGATAACTGTTTTTGTTTCATTTGTATTTAGATAAAAGTCTAATAAAGTCGATGTAGAATAGTGTCCTGTGTGGTTTGAGTTCCAAATTTTGTAGGAATGTATTTAAATCCAAAGACCACTTTTTCTTTGTTGTTTATTGATGTGAGGTTTTCAGCTCTTCATGTGCTCTATTTTCCTTTTTAGCATGATACCAGTAGTCCTTTGCTAATCAGTGGATCTTCTGTAGCTGAGCTCCCATGGGCTGTAAAAGTGAGTAAACTTTTTAACTACTTTTTCCTTATCACTGCTTTGCTTCCTACCCACATGATCCTTGTCCCCTATTTCCTAAATCTGTTGTAATCTGCATGAGGCTTTCATTTTTACTGTAGGGAAATACTGATATGAGAAATCTTTTGAGAGATCTTTGTCAATCATTTTGTGACAATTAGTATGGCTTAATCTCATTTCTGTTATAGTATAAACTAAAAATGGTTATGTCATAATCCTATTTCATGAATAGGTAGTTTACCTCACTGGTATTATTTCCTGTTCAAAAATTGTGGTTAACTGGATAATTTTCTTTATGGCTCTAAAACTAACAATTCTAAATGAAATCTTTTTCTGAAGTGGGTATTTTGCATTGTATCTATTTGGAGACATCACATTAGTTAAAACTATCTTATCAGATTTTTTAAATTGTAATTTTTAAATAATAGAATCAGATGATCTTTAATAAATATGTACAGTTTTGTCAGAAAGGCATTTGGTTTTTATGTTTATGTATGCTTGTGTGTTCTTAACTAATTCTAAAAAGTATAGGGATCTGGCTTTGGGCAAATCATAAACAATAGTTTGTTTTTTTTAAGATTTTATTTATTTTAGAGGGAGAGAGAAAGAGCGCACATACAAGCAGGGGGAGGGACAGAGGGAGAGAATCTCAAGCAGACCCTCCCTCCCCCCAGTTATGGAGCCCAACCTCAGGCTCAATATGGGGCTTAATCTCACAACCCTGAGATCATGACCTGAGCAGAAATCAAGAGTCGGACTCTCAACAGATGGAGCCACCCAGGTGCTCCATGAACAGTAGTTGTTTTTTGTTTTTGTTTTTTTAAAGATCTTATTCATTTATTTGACAGAGAGATCACAAGTAGGCAGAGAGGCAGGCAGAGAGAGGGGGAGAAGCAGGCTCCCTGTTGAGCAGAGAGACAGATGTGGGGCTCGATCCCAGGACCCTGAGATCATGTCCCGAGCCGAAGGCAGAGGCTTGACCCACTGAGCCACCCAGGCACCCCTGAACAGTAGTTTTTTATGTTATACATGTAACTTCCCCAATAAGAAAAGGAATTCTTGCTTTGGGAAAATGGGGGAAACTTGATGTTTAGTCCTGTGGTAGTTACTTTCTTTTTAAAATCTGAGTTTGAAATGTAACTAATACCATGTTGAGAAGGTCATAGAATGTCACTAACTAGCTTGTGTGTTCTCACAAAAGTTATTTCCTTGCTATGGATTTAAGTGAGAGGGTTGGACTAGATGCTCCTCTCAAAGCCCTTCCTATCACTGAAATCTTTCCATGAAGTTCACAGTAGAAAAGCAGACATAGTGTTCGAGCTGTGAAAGGAATGGAAGGGATACTGGACTCTTGTGTAACTTCTAAATTGTTATTTATAATAATATTTTTTGATGAAAGCAATTTTTTTAAAGATTTTATTTATTAGAGAGAGAGAGAAGGAACAGAAGCAGGGGGAATGGGAGAGGGAGAAGCGGGCCTCTTGCTGAGCAGGGAGCCCAATGTGGGGCTTAATCCCAGGACCCTGGGATCATGACCTGAGCTGAAGGCAGACCTAATGACTGAGCCACCCAGGCACCCGCAAAAATTATTTTTTAAATAATTTTAAGGATATGTTGCCTGTTCTTTGAGGATTTGATTTTTATAACTTCAGTTAAATGCATATCACCACTATTTAACATGTGATATTTTTTATATTATAGTCTGAAGATAAGGCCAAATATGACGCAATTTTTGATAGTTTAAGCCCAGTGAATGGATTTCTCTCTGGTGATAAAGTGAAACCAGTGTTGCTCAACTCTAAGTTACCTGTGGATATCCTTGGAAGAGTAAGATATTATTAAATTCTAAATGTAATCGTCATGTATCTTACTTTTGTATCTACCAGGAGCATTTATAGATCATTGTTAAAAAATACTTAGGCCTTATTTTGAAATTATATTATTACAGAGTTTTTTGTGTTCTGATTTAATACATAAACTTATTGCCAATTAATTTTATTTGACATTTCCTCTAAAGTGTAAGTGCTTGGAATTAGTTACATATATAAGCCCTTTGAGTAGGTCCTTTTTTCTTTGTACTGTATGCTCTGACTTCCCAATTCCTTGATTTAATTTCTAGGGACCACCAGTATTTTGTATCTGCTACCTACTTCATTGCTGTATCATGGGGCCTTGCCATAAGGAATAGTTTCATCTCTGAAATCATTTGTTCTAGTCTCTAAATAGAATTTCCCATTTTTCTAGATCTCTTTCATAAGTACTTGGAAGACTAATTCTTTGACTTCACTAGACCTTTAAGCCTCAGAGTCCTTTACTTTCTCTATTTTTCAAATTAATTTTTTTCCTCAACCAACTTAATCCACAGTTTGATGTTGATATCTTTGGCTCCCTTTGCCATGTGTTCTAACCTTTCTCCTGACCTGGTGAAAATCCAGCTTTGTGTTAAGCTAATTATGTGCCTTCTGTGTGGTTGCATATGGACTGCTGAGAGTCTAATAAAATTGGTATCATCATAATTTCATGATCACCAACTTCAGCTGGGCTTTCCCTACTCTTGGACTATTTCCATACTGATTTCTCTCTAGGTCTCTTTGTACTTCAAACCTCATCTGTTCTCATTAACCCTCCAGCCATTTCTTTAATCCCTTGCTTGGTCAGAATACATGGGGTCAAATCCTGTCTGCATCTTAGGTGTGTGACCTTGGGTGAATCATCAGAAAACCATGTATCAATTTTTTAATATTTCAAATGAGCACGATTGCCACTTTATAGGGTTGTAAGGTTAAATGTGATAATGTATATATTCAGCACAGTGCTTGGTGCATATTCTTTGATGCTAGCTGCTGTGATGCTGATGGTGGTAATGACTTTACCACCACATCGTCAGTAGTACTACTGGATCAGTGTTATAGGTTAGGTGCTCAATAAAAATTTAAAAGCCATTTTCCAGTATTGTTTCTCATTAATCATTTCTCTGCTGTGTGATCAGTATGAGATTTCTAAACTATAAATATAATCCTGTTATTTTTTTTTTACTTGAAACTAACCCTCTTAGTAGCTTCCTAATGCATTTAGGGTAAAGTCCATATTCCTTCAAGGCACTTAATGACCAGACATTGTTTTTCTCCGTTCCAGTCTCTTACTTTCTCTTCCTGTCCCAAGTAAAATTTTGTTGAATGACTTAAATTTCTTATTTTCAAGGATATAACATAGTTTTATAGCTGGTCTAAGGTATGGAATCTACTCTGTATTTAAACTAAATCTACTAAGTCCTTTTAGATTTATTTTTCCCTTGTAAGCCCTGGACATTAGCTGGTTCATAATTAATATTCACTGGATATATCTTTTGGTCGATTAGAGATTCTGTATGGAAAACAATAATGGACTTAGTTGGAAATCTTTATGTTGAATACTGATTCTGTAACCTAATAATGGTTGTGTGATCCTAACTAAATCATATTCCTCATGTCTAAAAGCTGGTTGATAGTATCACATGGAGTTGTTGCATGAATTAATTGAGATGATGTTTGTGAAAAAGCGTTGTAGCTGTTTAAAGTGCTATGTACATAATTGTTTTCTTATTTGAAAGAAACAAATATTTTCTTTAAATTTTTGTAAGGAGTTTTTATTTAAAAATACTTGTTTTAAGAATTATTACTTTTTTCCAGTAATGTTAATATAGAATGTAATAATTTAATAAAATGTTCAGCAAAAAGTGAGATTTCTCTGAGAAATAGATACTTTAATGTTTAGATGAAACTTTCCCCCTGATTTAAGTATTTGGTGTTTACAGGTACCACATGAAATGAAAGAGCATTAATCTTTGTCAATTCTTTTGTTTTTAAGGTTTGGGAGTTGAGTGATATTGATCATGATGGAATGCTTGACAGAGATGAGTTTGCAGTTGTAAGTAACTTAATGGTCTTAAAAATCTTAAACCTCTTAATGGTTTTCTCCAGTGAGAATTTCCTTGTTTAGTTTATCCCCAGAGGAAAACTGTTACTTCCTTAAGATTGTTGGTAGGAGTATTTTTATCAAAAGTGTACAGGTAGTCAATAAATATTTTTAAACAAATGAGTAATAGAAAATGTATGTTCTTACCATCTTTATTTTATTTGACTTTAAGGTACATAGGGTTTGCTGAGTGGTATTGATCCTTTGTGTCCCATCTTAACCAGGCATTGCATCTCAGTATCCTTCTGCTATAGAATAATTTTACTTCAAATATACCCCCAGATTTTCACATTTGTTTTATTAAAGGAAAATATGGATACCACTATAGTTCCACTTAATGTATAGAGTCAGAGGAAGTTTTGACATCTTATCTGAAGACGTGTCATCTTTGGAAATTGGGGTTAATTCCAAATAGAGTTGTATTCATCTCTTCCTTAAAGAGTAGATACAATTTTGTTGTGAGCTCATGAATAGTAAATCTGTAATCCCCCTTTTAATCTCTTACGTGGAAACTAGTCTGTTCAGATTTTCTGTATTTTGCTGAGAAATTATCTATTTCTTTGACTTTTTAAACTCATGATAGATTTGCATTATTCTTTTAAGATCCTCTGGGGTTGTAATTGTGTTACTTTCTCATTCCAAATCTTATGTATTTTTGCCCCCTCTCATCTTTTGTTTTATTGAATTTTATATAGTTTATAAATCTTTTAAAAGAGCCATCTTTTGGATGTAATTATCCTTTCTTTTATGTTTTGACTTTTTCATTCTTTTCAACTTTTATCTTAATTCTTTTTTCCTAGGTTCTTTTGGTTTGCCTTAAAAAAAAACTTTTGAAAATGAGTACTGAGTCCCTTTCTTATCATCTTTAATATTGAAAAAACTTAAAGCATGTATTTTCTCTTGAGTACAGGTTTAGCTGGACTCCATAGATATTGATATAAAGTATTCTCCTTTTTGTTACTTTTAATTTTCTTTTAAAGATTTTATTTATTTATTTGACAGAGAGAGACACAGCGAGAGAGAGAGAGAGAGAGAGAGAGAGAGAGAGGGAACACATGCGGGGGAAGCTAGAGAGGGAGAAGCAGGCTTCCTGCGAAGCAGGGGATTCCTCCTGGGACCCTGGAATCATGAGTTGAGCCAAAGGCAGTTGCTTAATGACTGAGCCACCCAGGTGCCCCTACTTTTTAGATAATTTCTAGGTTTTTTTTTTAATCATCTTTTTAGGAATATGTTTCCTAATTTCAAAGTAATTAAGTTTGGTTTTAATTACATTTGTATATACCTTTTTTTTTTTTAAGATTTTGTTTATTTGACAAGCAGAGATCATAAGCAGGCAGAGAGGCAGGCAGAGAGAGAGAGGGGGAAGCAGGCTCCCTGCCGAGTAGAGAGCCCGACTCGGGGCTTGATCCCAGGACCCCGGGACCAGTGACCAGTGAGCCGAAGGCAGAGGCCTCAACCCACTGAGCCACCCAGATGCCCCCCACCCTTTTTTTTTTTTTTTTTAAAGATTTTATTTATTTATTTGACAGAGGTCACAAGTAGGCAGAGAGGCAGGCAGAGAGAGAGGGGGAAGCAGGCTCCCTGCTGAGCAGAGCCTGATGCAGGGCTCGATCCCAGGACCCTGAGATCATGACCTGAGCCGAAGGCAGCGGCGTAACCCACTGAGCCACCCAGGTGCCCTATCTTTCCTTCTGTGACCAAGTTTTTTTTTTTTTTTTAAGATTTTATTTATTTATTTGACAGAGATCACAAGTAGGCAGAGGGGGGTGGGAAGCAGGCTCTTTGCTGAGCAGAGAGCCTGATGCGGGGCTTGATCTCAGGACCCTGGGACTGTGACCTGAGCCGAAGGCAGAGGCTTTAACCCACCGAGCCACCCAGGTGCTCCGTTACATTTGCATATACTTTTAGCTTGATTAGATTATGCCCAGAGAATATGGTCTTTAAAATCTCTGTTTAAAAATTTCTTGAGGTTTTTTTTGTTGCCCAGTTCGTGACCTGTTTTTACATATGTTCCCTGGATGTGTCAACATTTCTGTTTGGGAGATATTTAGACCTCTATAAACTCATCATATCAATTTTATTGAGTATGTTTCTGTTTTGCCTTATTTTTATTTTTTTGCTCTTTCATAAGTTTTATTCTATTTATAGCCTAAGAGCCAACTAAAATAGGAAGAATAAGTATTATTACATTTGGGGAAAAAAATACAGAAGTGGAAACTTAAAGTGACTTGAGTTGATGGTCCTAAGTCCCTAGTATTTTTATTTTAATTTGGGTGATAGTTGGGAAGTGGCAAGGGATATACCCCCTCACAGTGGCGACAAAATTTTTCCCAGCTACATGTTTGAAGTTGATTCAATGTTTGTGTGGTGTTTTGGGGAGAGAAAATGATACTTTGAGATTTGGCTGATGATGTACTTTGAACGACTGTCCAACTCTGTATGTTAACTTTTTATAAATAGCTTTTGTTTAAGAGTACTGGCATAAAATCTGGGGCTCCTTGGTGGCTCAGTGGGTTAAGCTTCTGCCTTCGGCTCAGGCATGATCTCAGGGTCCTGGGATTGAGCCCTGCATCAGGCTCTGCTTAGCAGAGAGCCTGCTTCCCCCTCTCTTTACCTGCCCCTATGCCTACTTGTGCTTTCTCTCTCTGTCAAATAAGTAAAAAAAAATCTTAAAAAAAAAAAATACAGGTGTAAAATCTTTGCATTGGTAAGATTTGTAGAGGTATTTCTTTTTTCTATAAAGACAACAATTAAAAATTTCAAAGAAGCATTTGTATAAGCACAGTTAAAAAAGATGGAGGATAGTATTACCCTCATTTGATTAACGGTAGTATGTGCTAAAGTAGGTGATTAAATATAGTTTATCTTATATGCCCTGAAGTCTTTTACTAGGTAACCTACTCTTTTTTAGAATAAAAGTAAACGTGTATTGAAAG
Organism: Lontra canadensis; assembly: GCF_010015895.1. Taxonomy (NCBI): domain Eukaryota; kingdom Metazoa; phylum Chordata; class Mammalia; order Carnivora; family Mustelidae; genus Lontra; species Lontra canadensis. The sequence goes on along the minus strand of NW_022631142.1, from coordinate 499,545 downwards.
AATAATTTAAAAATGAATGACACATTTATAAGAAGTTACTACTTAAAAAAAATAGTGAACATCCATATGCCTTCTCCTAGATTTACTAATTTTAACCATTTTGCACATTTGATTTCTTTCTGTGTGCATTCCTTAGAAATTCTTCCCAGCTTTATTATGCTTAGTGCCTTTAATTTTGGATTCCAGCTCATGTGATATATTTTTTTAAAGGTTTATTTATTTGAAAGAGAGAAAGTGTGTATGAGTTGGGGGCAGTGGCAGAGAGGGAGGGAAAGGAGAAAGAATCTCAAGCAAACTCCCTGCTAAGCCTGGAACCTGAGGTGGGGAGATGGCTCGATCCCATGACCAAGATACCATGACTTGATCCCAGGGTCCTAGGATTGAGCCCCGCATCAGGCTCTCTGCTCAGCAGGGAGCCTGCTTCCCTTCCTCTCTCTCTGCCTGCCTCTCTGCCTACTTGTGATCTCTGTCTGTCAAATAAATAAATAAAATCTTAAAAAAAAAAAAAAAAGATATCATGACTTAGGCCAAAATCAAGAGTTGGATGCTTAATCAACCGAGTCACTCAGGCACCCCTCCTGTGATATTTCTGCTGCCTCTGTTCTCTTTTTATCTGGATTACCTGATATTTCTTATATTTATAATGTATCTCTTGAAAACAGCATGTTGCTGTGCTTCAGTTTTTTACCTCATTTGACAATTTCTGTCTTTTAAGATAATGATACAGATAATGATTTTTATTCCCCCTACCTTGTTTAGTTAACATTATTGTTTTCTCTCTTTTTTTCCTGTTTCTGTTGTTGCTGGTTATCAAGTAGTGATTCACTGAATTTTCTGCTTTTATTAAAGTGGAAATTCTGTTATGTCTATTCCATTAATGGTTAATAACATCTATCTCTGTACTAAATCATACTTATTTCTCCAGTAGCTGAAAATAAGTTAACCTTCACTCCAGTAAAACAAGTCCTTTAGATTATTTTCACTTCTTTCTTCTTTACCTCCTAACCCCAGAAGATTTTAGAACATTTTTTTTAACTTAAATTCTAGATTTTACTCAGTTAATTTAGTTCTTTTGGTTCTAGGATTTTCCTTGTGGTTTTGTCAGTATCTGTAGTCTCACTAGCATTGTTTTGGTAGACTTTACCTGATAAATCTTTTCCATCTTTTTATTTGATGAACAACATAGTCCATACCATTTTTTTTTAACTTTTCAGAGTCTGTAACTTTTTTTTAAATTGAAATACTATGATTAACACACAGTGTTGTATTAGTTTCTGGTGTCCAGCATAATGATTCAACCATCCTATACATTGCTTCATAACCACAATAATCACAATAAGTACAGTTACTGTTGCCAGACAATGTTATTACACTCTTATTGATTATATTCCTTATGCTGTGATTTTCATCTCTGTGACTTATTTTACAACTGGAAGTATGTACTATTTAATCTCTCTTATCTATTTCACCCATCCCTCCCCCCACGTCCCTCTTGGTAACTGCCAGTTTGTTCTCTGTATTTAAGAGTCTGTTTTCTTGTTTGTCTCTTTGTTTCTTTGTTCTTTTATTTCTTAGATTCCCCTCGTGAGTGAAATCATGGTATTTGTCTTTATCTGACTTATTTCACTTAGCATCATATTCTCTGGGGCCATCCATATTGTTGCAAATGGGAAGATCTCATACTCTTTTTTATGGCTGAGTAATATTCCCATGTGTGTGTACGTGTGTGTGTGTACACCACATCTCTCTAACCATTCATCTGTTGGTGGGTACTTGGGATGCTTGCATCTCTTTGCTATTGCAAATAATGCTGCAATAACCATGGGGGTGCATACATCTTTTTGACTTAGAGTTTTGTTTTCTTTGGGTAAATAACAGTAGTGGAGTTACTGGATCATGGGGTATTTCTGGTTTTAATTTTTTGAGGAAACTCGATACTGTTTTCCACAGTGGCTGCTCCAATTTATATTCCCAACAATGCATAAGGATTCCTTTTTCTCCACATCCTTGCCAACACTTGTTATTTCTTGTCTTTCTGATTCTGGCTAGTCTGACACATGTAAGGCGATACCTTGTTGTGCTTTTGATTTGCATTTCCCTGGTGTCTCCTTTAGTATATGATATTTTTTATGTCTTGCTTCTATGACTTAGGCGCACTAGCTAGGTATCCTCTAGAATGTCTGCCAATCTAGGTTTGTCAGACGTTTTTCTCATGGATAAACTAGGGGTATCGGTTTTTGGAAAGAATACAAGTGTGATAAGACTTTTTCATCACATTTATCAGGTGATACGTAATGTCCACATGCCATTAATGGTGATGTTAATCTTTGTCACTTGGTAAAGATGCCGTTTGCCAGATTTCTTCACTATGAAGTTACTGTTTCCTCTTTTCCTATTCTGTTCTCCGGAGAGGCAGACTCATGCCTTTTTTACTTTGTATTCAGTCTTCATATCTTTGTACTGGGTTTTACATTCTTAATAGGCCTTAAATTTTTCTGTCAAGTAAGTGGTCTAAATTTTTGTCAGTAGCATTTGTTGGGTCCTCATGTGAAATGTTTTTGGCACTTTGAGACTTATTAACTGTATTTGTATTAACATGTTCCGATTGTACTGTAGTCAACTTGTTACATGATTGCTGATTCTACCAGGTGGTAAACATAAAAGGTCTTTGTAGTTTCCTTTTCTGGTGCCTAGCACACTGCCTGGTGGCTAGAGATTTCTCCGTAAATATTTTGTTGAATTAAATTGATGAAAAAAACTTGTATAACTTGGAATACATAAGAAATACCCATTATTTTCATCCCAGAATGCTATTTTGAGAAGTTAAAACTGGCAGTTCAAGTAGATGAAGGAACAAATAAAACTCTTAAGGAAACTCCTAAAATACTGGTTCTCAAAGTATGGTCTCCCATCAGCAACATCAGCATTACCAGAGAACTTGTTAGAAATGCAGATTCTCAGGCCTTAGCCTAGCCCAGCTAAATCAGAATTTCTGGGGTAGGGTCAAAGAAGCCCTCTTAGAGATTCTGATACCCACTAAAATTTGAGATATACTCACTAAAAGCACAGAGAATAAAAAGGAAATAAAGAAGCTACTGGTAATTGACTGCAGTAGTAAAACTAAATCCCCTCTTCCCTGCTATCACTGAGAAAGCTTAGGCTTGATTTTGCCAGATTTCGTTCCTTTCCTTTCCCTCTCTCTCTTTTTTTCTTTCTCTCTCTTTCTTTCTTTCTTTGAATATGGTGCATCATTTGATTTAGTTGCTATATTTGTTTCAACGGCAGGCTTTGATGAGGCTAAAGTACAATATAATAAAAAAAAAATCACCCAGCAGTATACTGTTCACTTTCTTCTCTTTTATTTGCTACAAAATTTTTTGGCTTCACTTTCGTCAGGGAAACTATTTTCAGTGCAACATGAAATTAATGATAATTTTTTTTTAAATTTCCAAAAAATGTGTTGCCTGTTGGCAGCAGATAGCTGACATGGACTTTTTGCTTCTAGTGTCTCCTTTTCCAGGAAATGACTCCCATCTGTAGCAAGAGGAATGCTGACCTTTAATGTGCATGTTAGTCACTTCTTTTTGCTCGGTGCCAATTTAGTAATATTGCCTATATCATGAATTTGGTTGAAAGTATGTGCTAGCCAGATGGTTTTCACTCTGGAGTTTCAAGCTTTTGAAGATAATAAAGTTTGTGTGTTTCTAAAACTAAATTGAATTCTTCAAGTTGAATAGCGAGTGGAAAGAGGAGAATTCTTGGTTTGGGCCAAACGGTTAAATATGGTCCCAGGACAAAGAGCATCAGCATCCCTGGAGACTTCTTAGAAATTTAAAATATCAGGCCCAACCCAGACTTAGTGATTCTAGAATTCTGGGAGTGGAGCCTAGAAATCTGTGCTTTATAAAGTTGTTCAGGTAATTCTGATACCTGCTACAATTTGGGACCCACTGGGTGAAAGGTTAGTTTTATCCCTTGTAGAGAACATGGTATTATAAAATTACATGTGTACTCCTAATGAAGCTGATAAATTTGAGAAAAACCAGAGCTTTGTAGCCAGATCTTTGTTTGAATCCTATACTATCAGTTCTTTAAAGGATATTAGGCAAGTTACTTGGTGTTTCTGAGCTTCAGTTTCTTCATTCATAAAATGATATTTCTTTTTTTTTTTTAATATATATTTTTTTTAAGATTTTATTTATTTGTCAGAGAGAGAGGGAGAGAGAGCGAGCACAGGCAGACAGAATGGCAGGCAGAGGCAGAGGGAGAAACAGGCTCCCTGCCGAGCAAGGAGCCCGATGTGGGACTTGATCCCAGGACGATGGGATCATGACCTGAGCCGAAGGCAGCTGCTTAACCAACTGAGCCACCCAGGCATCCCATAAAATGATATTTCTGAGGGCTATTTACAGACCTGTACCCCTGGGGCTAATGATACATTATATGTTTATTAAAAAATAAAAAAAAATTTAAAAAATGTTATTTCTAATCACAGAAATCAGGGATCAGTGTTGTTGTATTAGGTGCTCAGTAAACACTGATTTGAAAGTCCCATAAAACTTAACTTAGAATTGTAAGCAAACTTTTTTGGGGAAAAATGTTATTTTCAGTGGAAGAAGAATAATTAAGAAGTACTTAAGCTTCTTCCCAGTTGCTTTTGGAATCTTTTTGTAGGTTCCAGGTTGTTTTGAGCAATTTCATATGCTTGAAGATTGTCGTGGAAACTATCTTTTAAAGGTCTTGAAGGTGCCTTGACATTCTGTATGTAGGTTGTTCCACTTTGTGCCTGTGCTTTATGTATTTAATAATTAGAAATAATTTTTAATAGGTAATACATTCTCATGGGTGGGAAATCAGTACAATATAAGAAGATATTCAGTGGAAAAAACTCAGTTCCATCCTTGCCCTCAGGGTTCCATTTATATGCACTCTATAACCAACCACTTTTCTTAGTTTCTTGTTCATTCTTCTAGACTTCTAAAATGCAAATATAAGCACATATGAATAATCATTATTCCCTTACTGCAAGAGATAACACACTATACACACTGTTAGACACACTAACACTGTACTTGGATAGCTTCACATAGAGAGCTCTGTTTCTTTTTTTTTTCCCTTCCCAGGTTAGCTTTATTGAAGAACTACTTTACATACAGTGAATTGCATTCAATTTAAGTATATAATTTGATGAGTTTTTTTATTTTTTTATTTTTAATTTTTTTTTAAAGATTTTATTTATTTATTCGACAGAGACCAAAAGTAGTCAGAGAGGCAGGCAGAGAGAGAGAAGGGGAAGCAGGCTCCCTGCTGAGCAGAGAGCCTGATGCGGGGCTTCATCCCAGGATTCTGAGATCATGACCTGAGCCGAAGGCAGAGGCTTAACCCACTGAGGCACCCAGGTGCCCTAATTTGATGAGTTTTGATAATTGTATATTATTTGTGAAGGTACCACAGTTAAGATAATGTTTTTAATGTTTTTTTGTGTGTTGGTTTTCTTTTTGTTTCATAGTATTTTATTGTATAGCTGTATCATAATGTTTTTAAACCAGTCTTTTGTTGTTGAGCACTTGGGTGCTGCTACAAAGAATTCTGTGATTAACAATCTTTTTCACACAGTGTTTTTTATGTAGGCAGGTAAGTCTGAGGATAGATCCCAGATGGGGGATTGCTAAGCCAAATGAGAAGTAAATAAGTTTGGTAGTTGTTGCCAATTTGTCCTTCATAGGTTTGGTATCAGTTTGAGCTCCCACTAGCAATGTCTGAAGGTACCTGTTTGCCTAGTCTAGTTAACAGTGTACATTATGAAACTTTAGATATTTGCCAGTAAGTGGAAAATGTATTTTAGTATAGTTTTAATTTGAAGTTTTATGAAAGTGAGCATATTTTTGTATCTTAAAGAGTAGACAGTCTGTAATTTTTACTTTCCTGTAGAATATCTGTGTTTACTCTTTACCCATTTTCCTATTGGATTTTACCTTTTTCTTCTGTTAATTTCTAGGGACCCTTTTTAGGAAGTTAACTCTTTCTTTGCAGATACCTTTTCTCCAGGTTGTTTGCTTTTGACATTGCAGGACTTTTAGTTGAAGGTCATGTGTCAGACTTTTTGCTACTTTGGATATCTTCCTAAAAGTTGCTTGGCTTTGATTTATTTCCTTTTCTCCTTTCTTGTTTTCCTCCTTTTCTTCTTTCCCAGCCTAATTTCTTTAAAAAAAAATTTTTTTTTTGAGACAGTTTGTAGCTGCTTTGTTGTTGAACAATGATCAACTCAGTGGGTGGATGTCGTTAAATGAATCTAATATATATGACCCTGGTTCATTTCTCTTGAAGGCCATGTTTTTGGTATATTGCGCATTGGAGAAAGAACCTGTGCCAATGTCCTTGCCTCCCGCCTTGGTGCCACCTTCTAAGAGAAAAACGGTCAGTATATCAGGCTCTGTGCGGTTGGTCCCCTCGTCAACATCAGCCGAGAAACCTTACCAGTCTTTACCACCTGTAGGCATTTTACCTACCAAAGCACCGTTAAGACAGGTATAGATCTATCAGTGTTAAAGGACTTTTTTTTTTTTAAGTGCATGGCATCTAACAGTTGATTGCTTGATGAAGACAGAAGTAGCAATCAAAGGGATCAAAAATTTAGAGCACCCTCTGGTTGAATCTGCATAATATGATGTCCTGGCGAAGACATAATCCTCCTGCATTTGGCCTTACTTAGGTCATATGGATGTTTTATTGGCTTTGCTTTGATCTACTTGGACTTAGAGTTGGAGACAGAAGATATTCCGTGCTAATCTGGCATGCTTGCCCAGGCATAGTTAATAGATGTTTTTGTTTTCTTAATCCCTGGTTAACTCTTGATTCTTTGGGATCAAGTCATCCAATTTTGGATTGTCCCGAGCCTTTTTTCCCCTCCAGCCTGATGCTTGTCAGGCTGCGTAAAGGAAAATATTGACAGGATTTGCAAATCAGCTAATTCAGCTACAGCTATGAATGCTGAATGAAACTCTAAAAAATAAGGATTGAGAATTATCTGAATATTTTGTTTCAACAGACTCTCCCAGTTACTCATCTTAATGTGGTCATTCATTCATAAGTCAAGAGTTAACTGTGCTTGAATTTATTCATTACTTGAAAGGAAAAAAGTGAAATGGCCATCTATAAGTATATCCCAACTGACCTGTATTTTTCTTCCACAATTTTCTCTTCACTACAGCATTTTGATCAGGGTTGATGGAATGGTACACTATTGCTATAGATAGTGGGATGGAATTGCTCAAAATTTTGAGAGATACTATCATGGGTTGCAAGAATGACATTTCAAAGTCTGTTTCATTCTGACAGAAACACCTTATATAGCTATATATTTACACGTTCTTATTACTCTTTTTATTTCTTTCCTGTAGTGGGTTGTATCCCCTGCAGAAAAGGCTAAATACGATGAGATCTTCTTGAAAACTGATAAAGATATGGATGGCTTTGTATCTGGATTGGAAGTCCGTGAAATCTTCCTAAAGACAGGTTTACCTTCTACCTTACTGGCCCATATTTGGTAAGATTTTATTTAAATTAATTTAGAAAACAAATATGGTTTTGTAAAACTCTAGTTTTGTGCATTCTTATTTTTAGGCATTTGTAAATTGGATAGTTATCTTTCAAAATTCTTTGTAGATAAAATTTAAATATGAGAATTTCTTCTGGATAATGGATAAAAGCTTGAGAATGAATTACCTGTTTTATAAGTTGACAGTGTCAGTTAATGATTATTAAAATGTTAAAATGCTGCATTTGTTTATATCAGTTAATTAAACTTAAAATTTTAAGGGAGAATCCAAAAATCTGAAATTTAGACAATGTACAGAAGAGTATCTTCAAGGCGTGCTCTTATAATTCTGTATGGCATATGTATACTTTTATACCTTAACATAGGGAGTACACACTTGGTCGTTAAAAAAGATGAACTTGAGTGTCTAGTGCATGTCATGTTAAATAAGACCATACATATGAAAATTTTAGTGTGCCTGTTGTCAGTCCACCTGACTATACTGGAGATTATGTTGAGGTTTTCAAGAGGCAGCAAACATCAGATGTGGAACCACATAGCTGCAAAGAGAAACTTAGAAAAGAACAAAGGAGGACAGTAGGTCTGCCTTAAGAGGAACAAGAACTCAAGACTGGGAAAGAGGAAATATCTGTAACTAATAATAACTGCCACTTTCAAATGCCTAGGCCAGACAGTGTGCTCAATAAATGGCAGTTGTCATGGAATTGGCATTATGCCCAGACTTTATGTGCTTTACCATTTTTTTTTTTCGAAGATTTTATTTGTTTGACAGAGAGAGACACAGCAAGAGAGGGAACACAAGCACGGGGAGTGGGAGAGGAGCCCAATGTGGGGCTTGATCCCAGGAAACTGGGATCATGACCCGAGCCAAAGGCAGATGCTTAACAACTGAGCCACCCAGTGCCCCTGTACTTTACCTTTAATTCTCACTGTAACCTTGCAGAATGTATGTTATCTCTACTTTATAGATAAAGAAACTAAGGCTTGAAGAGGTTAAAAAAATTTGTTCAAGGTCACAAGAAGAAACAAGTAGAGAAGCTGGAATTCAGGATTTCTTTGACACCTTACCCATAATCTGTTCATCAGGCCACATTGAGTTTCAGTGAATGAAACAGATCAGGACTTCAGAAAGCTGAGCTTTAAAAAGAAAGAGAGAGAGAGGGAGGGAGGAAGGAAGGTCAGAGAAGAAAACAGGATAAAACATTTGCTGTTTCTCTTCAAGTGATTTTGTAAAGCTTTCCACATTGCTGCCTTCTCTTCACATGTGATCTCCCTTTGCAGCTGTTGTTTCTGCTTTGACTTGGTGATCCTTATATCCGCCTACTCCCAAGAGTTGCAGGAAGCAAGCCAACGTGGAAATTTTTGCTTGTTTTAGACTCATTCTAACGCCACTAATGACTCAAATTTGTTGAAACTTAGGTTTCATTTTTAACATCTTTTCATGTCGAGAATGTTGGGATTCTTTGGCCCACCACAACTCTTACTCTGTAATAGTTCTGGAAATTGGTAAGAAAGTACAAAGCAAACCCAGATAAGAGGCCTCTGCTCAGCACCAAGGTGAACATTCTCTTTCTCTTTTTTAAAAACCATTTTAGCTAATCTCTCTTTTCTAACATTTGAGTTTAAGTTTCGGGTAGGTCACACACAGAAGTATGAGTTTCTTTTTTAACTCAACTGATCATTTTTAAAAAGGTACCTAGTCCTGTTACCTTTTCCCTGGATTTTTATAATAGCAGTTGTAGCATTTATATTGTTTGTTTTGTTTATTTGTACAGGACATTGTGTGACACAAAGGACTGTGGGAAGCTTTCAAAAGATCAGTTTGCCTTGGCTTTTCACTTGATCAATCAAAAGTTAATAAAAGGCATTGATCCTCCTCACATTCTTTCTCCTGAGATGGTTCCGCCATCAGACAGGACCAATTTACAAAAGGTAAGACAACAGAAACTGGAATGTATTAACAAAAGGAAATAAGTGCTGTGTTAGATGACAGACTTGATTTGAATGAAACAGTGGAGAAAATGTATCTGGCTATCAGTAGAGCAGTATATTGTTTGTGGTTTAGTTTGTGTCTATAAATATGTTCAGACGCCTTGTATGACATTGTTGGGCTGCAGCTCATTTACCCCAGCATTCATTACACATATGGCAAACATATTTTCCAATCTAAAAATTGGAAAAATGTGTCCCCTCCCCCCTTCCCCTGTCTTGGATTTGTGAATTTTTATGAATAAGTATAAAATTTAAATGAAATCTCTAAGCATTAAATTATTGTGTTTCATTTGATGATTCACCCAAAATAATACAAAATTGAAAACAAAATCTAGGAGATTATGATTGGTGTCAATTTTATATGTAAACAAGAAAAACATAATGTTGAGAAGTCTGTGTGGTTTTAGCTATGTAGATGACCTTATACTGAGCATGAGGCCAAATTTCATATCTGAACAGCTAGAAGCAGGTTTTAGCAAATTTTGGTTTCTGGCCAGCAGTGGGAGTTTTCAAAACTACATTGTTTTAGCCATGCTGTGCCTTGATTTTTTTCTCTCCTCCTCTAGACATCTGTCCTAGCTTAGTGTATTTACAATATCTTGGCCTTCATAGAGCTTCAAAAGGACTTAACGTTTTCTAGAGGCTATTATTGCCTCTAAAAATATATACTTTGTATTTTTAAATATTTTATGACCTATAAAGTAATTACCGCTGTGGTGATTTTTCAGAGTTAGATATAATAAAAGTTGTTAGATGTGTGGTATAAGGAGAGCTGTCTTTAAAATGTCAGTAGAATAGTTTGGTTTTGCAGTAATTTTGTCACATAGGTTAAAAAAAAATCCCATTTTAACCTAATAAAATTCAAAATTGATTTTTTTAATAAGTCAACTAAATGGAAATTTATAGCCACCAGGTATAGAAATTACTTATAGGAGTTTTTAATCCTTAGTTTTAAATAAAATAAGTATTTGATTATCTCTTTTGTGAGTTTTAGGGACAGGGAGAGCATTTTCTGAAATTTTTGAGATTTCTGGTGACATAGGATATAGGTTCCGTAAGTTGTGGAAAAGGCTAAAAGTGATGCCACCCAGAAAGATAAAAGTTACAGATTTGTATGTGTGCTCTCTGCTATAACTATATCTGAGTTGTTTCATTCCTGTTTTTTCACCTATGCAGACTGTTTTTTCACCTTGTCACCTTCATTTTATACCCACTAAATCTCCCACCAGTGAAAAACTACAGATGTGACAGAGCTTTCTGAAGCAGATGACATTAGTAGACACCCCAGGTTGCATCTGCTCTACAGAGTTTTTAATAGATTTGTCTGAAGTCCATTCACTAGAGCATGGACACTTTTGGCTAATTATGTCAGATATCAATATTATACATAAAAATGGGATTTTATCATTATTGTCTTATCTATTAACCCAACTTTTTAACCTTAAGTATTTAAAGTTTGCATTTGTTTTGTCTTTCGAATAATCTCTCTTCTCTTTATAATCTGATTTTTTAGAACTGCATTTTTTTGCAGCTTTGACTAATCTTTTTTTGAATATTGCTTTCCTTTCTGTGTTTTTTCTAGTTTGGACTATTTTTTCCATTCTGCAGCACTCTGCTTTTCGCCTTTCTTGTACTGTCAGTTTCTTAACTCTACTCTCTCAAGGTTAGAGCTTTACTTTATGCCTTTTTTAGCATTATGGTTTTTGGTTTATAATTTTACAATTAGAGGCTTTTTAAGTGGCAAAGTGGAATTTTTGTGTAATGCACAAAACAGGGTGAGACAAAATCTTTTAGAAAAAGGGGACATGCTACATTTTTCTCCATATGCCCTTCTTATACTTTATATACTGTTAGCTGAACTTTTTCCATATTTCTTGATTGCATGCCATTTTTAGAATGGGAGTTTAATTTCTGTGTTAGCAATTGAGGAGTGATACAAGCTATACCAAATACAGTACACTAATCTGCCTTCTGGAGTCATCTGTGGTATCACCTAACTTGTTTGAGGTTAAACTTACTTGTCTCACTCTTCTTATCTGATGATATTTTTAATAGTGAAAGACTGTCAGCTGTGAGTCACTTTTTTGAGCTGGAGTAGCAGAAGAGGTGTGGAAGTCATCAGTTTCTTGGTATACTTGGACCTTTCATAGCGAATTTCTCAGCAGTTACTCTTGGTGATAAAAGTGAGACGAAGTCCTGATTTTTCATTTTGTTCAACTGTCAAACTGTCCGACCAGGGTTAGCTCATATATCAAGTTTAGACAGACTTAAAATCCTAGTGAATACCTGTCACATTCAGAAATCCACTTTAAAGTTTCTAATTTAATTCAAAATGATAATGGTCTGGGTATTAGTGAAACACAGTAAAACAGTAAGAGGTACATTTGATAAAAATTTGTAGTTAATAATAAAATTGAGACTAGCATTAATTGAATCCTAACAGATGAATTTTGGTATTGGTAGACAAAACATCTGAGGACTAATAATGCAGTGTGCCTAAAGAAATATGGAGGGAGTTATTTGCCAGATTTTATCGACATACTTGTTTATCAAGTTGGCTTTTAGGGTGATGGTTTCATTTGCCCCAAATGATCTTGATATCCAAGTGCCAAGGTGCATACTGTGAAATAGATTTTAATTTAATCAGAGGTCTCCTAATCAATGTCTCCTATTAGCTGGGTTCATCTTTAGGCAGGTGCTTTAAATCTAGTTACTTAGTTCTAAAATGGGGTTACTAATAATATCGGCCATACTTAACCCAGTTTTCAGATTAGTTTGAGAATTGATTAATGGATTTGAAAGTGCTTAGTAAATTGTAAATCATCATATACATGTGAAGAGATGGGATATTGTGAACTTTTATGTTTCTTCTTCTGTTGTCCAAGTTGATGACATACATTAAGTCCATGATAAAATATGTATTAATTCTAAGTTTTATGTTCTGCTAATAAAGTCCTCAACGTATTTTAGTTCTACATGTTTAGGCCTCAATTTAAAAATTTCCTAATGGTGGTTATTCTGTTTTTTGTCAGTCTGGTTATAGCACTGGAGGTTGGTTAGGTGTTTGAAGGAGCAGTTATCTTCTTGTCCTGACTTCAGCCACATATATAATGAATCAAAAATGGTTCACAATCTTTGTGAGCCAGGGTGGAAGCAAATTATTGGGAGGTCATCCATCTTAAGGGCATATTCTGTTGAGTAGGTTAATTATAGTAATACCTTACGTTTGTAAAATGTTACTAAGTTTTAGAGTGACATATACATTATTTAATTTAATTTTTAAAGTGGGCAGGGCAGAGATTATTTCCCTATTTTATAGTGAAGATCATGCAGTTAGTAAAATGGCAGAGACCAGAATAAACCCAGGTACCATTCAGAGACCAATTTTGATACTTTCATTATTGAAAGAAAACCATATGTAAAGGATGTCATATATGAAGACAGCTTCATATATGCTGATGTTAAAATTTACTATGGAACATGCTGAGCAGCTGCTTCTACTTTAAATAGAGTAGGCACCAAAATTGTTTAACAAAAGTAAATTTTTTTTTTTTTTTAAAGATTTTATTTATTTATTTGACAGAGAGAGATCACAAGTAGACAGAGAGGCAGGCAGAGAGAGAGAGGGAAGCAGGCTCCCTGCTGAGCAGAGAGCCCGATGCGGGACTCGATCCCAGGACCCTGAGATCATGACCTGAGCCGAAGGCAGCGGCTTAACCCACTGAGCCACCCAGGCGCCCAACAAAAGTAAATTTTGAATTGAATAAAATCAGCTACCATTATGATTCTGAGATTCAACAAAAATTTGTTTACTTACTCTGTGTCAGATGACACAAGTACAAATAAGTCACTATCCATCTCCCCAAGAAATTTATTCTTTAATGGAGGAATTAGTTTATAAATCTGGTATCTGCTTTACTTCAAGGTTTTAAACAGGTGCTAGAATAAAGTGACAAGGACTTTGGGATCTCAAGTGGTGGTACCTATTATAGAGCAATAGCTTTTGGAGAATTTAAGGGAAAATGTCTCAGTTTATAACTGTGTGTGTGTATAAAATCATATTAGATATAATTTTCTTAAATGAATTTAAAGTATTAGTAATACTGTAAAATGTGTAATAATCTGTATCCATGTAGTGCTTTTGAACATTTTTAATGCTTTACCATATATAGTTTTATTGTAATAATGTTATAATTGTGAACTTTTTGTTTTTAGAACATCATAGGATCAAGTCCTGTTGCAGATTTCTCTGCTATTAAGGAGCTAGATACCCTTAACAATGAAATAGTTGATCTACAGAGGTATGTAAACTAAAATTAAGCTGACTATGTAAATACACACACACACACATTTCTGTTTTTAATATGTATCTTGGTAAATGCTACTTTATTTAAGTACTGTGGTTTTTGAATTGGGAATCCTTGAATCCTGTTTCTTTTTTTTCCCTAGTGTACCCTAATTCATCAAATCTAAGGCAACCCTTTAATTGCAAGATGCACTATTTTCTTATGTACCACTAAACTAAAAATCACTGCCAAATAAACAGTGGCATCAGCTATAAATACTGTCTGACTTTAGGCCAAGAAAAATGTGTATCTTAGAATGAATGGAGTATAGTTTTCCTCCAGCTTTAGATATTTGAATAGCATATTAGAAAAACATTATTTAATACATTTTATGGAAGGAACGTTAAATGCATATACTGTGCAAAGAGGTTTCATAACTGTTATCTCATTTGCTTCTCACAGAAACTGTAGAGTTAGATTTTATTGTTCCTAGTTTATAGGTAAGGAGTTTAGGTGCTTAGGTTATTTTGCCCAGTCATACAAACCTTTCTCAGGACACTTGATTTGGAATTGAATCGTCTCTCTTATACATAGGCACTATGTAGAACAGACTTAAGTACAATTGGATTTGAATCTAAATACAACAGGCACTATTGGTATTTCCTTAATTCCCTTGTTCCCTAGAAACTGTATGGTAATACGGTAAAAATGACCTCCTGAGATTACTTTCTTAAAAATGAGACCATTTTTCCATCTACACAGTGTTGGATTTAAGCATCATTTTGTATTTACACAAATCTTTTCTATTTTTAACCTTCATAACACTTTGAAGCAGGTAATGGCTGATACTTTATTTTATTGATGGTATTGAGACATAAGGGGGGTTGTACAATGATTTATCTGGGCTTTATAGCAAGAAATAGGGAATGATCTTTCCTCATTAAAATTGCTATAGGGAAACTTAGTTGTTATGATTTTTCAGTTGCAACAAAGAATTCAACCCAAGCTAATTTAAGTGAGAGTGAATTTGTTGAGTTGTGAAATTAAGACCTCTTAGAGGTAGATAGAGATGGCTTAAGGAATAGCTTCATACTGGGGCTTAAATGATATAATCTGTTTTCTTGCTCTATTTCTTGTCTCCACTTCCACTGGATTGTTCATTCTCAGATGGAATTTCTCATTATATTGTCAAAAGGGCTGTAGCATACTTAGCCTCGTGTATTTGTAATTTTAGATCTAGTGGAGTACCTCTTTTCTGGCAGTTCCTGCAAAAACCCTAAGATTCCATATTATTGTACTCGCTTAGGGCCATGCCGGTCTCTGAAATAGTCAGGGGCCAGGGATGTGTAGTTTATTTTCCCATGAACTCTGTCATGGAGTGGTGGAAGGATAGTTTGTTACCAGGACCACATAGAGGAGTGGGTATCCTGACATGAAAATTCTGCCAGAAGGAGGCATGAATTCTGGGGAGGTAAATGCTGCTAAAGGCGGCATAGCTTTAAATCCGTAGTAATTTCGGTGATTAGCATTAGTATCATCTATCTCTTTGAACAATATGACTTGACATTCCATAAACATAAGTCTGGGCACAGTGTCATTGTGTAGTTTTTTGTTTGTGTTTTCTTTTTTGTTTTTAATTTTTAATTTTTATTTATTTATTTTTTAAGAAGATTTTATTTATTTATTTGACAGAGATCACAAGTAGGCAGAGAGGCAGGCAGAGAGAGAGGAGGAAGCAGGCTCCTCACTGAGCACAGAGCCCGATGTGGGGCTTGATCCCAGGACCCTGGGACCATGACCTGAGCTGAAGGCAGAGGCCTTAACTCACTGAGCCACTCAGGCGCCCTGTTTTTAATTTTTTAAAATTCAGTCTTGAGTTTATCTGCCTTCTAAGTTCTGTGCTGTTCTAATTTCCTGCGCAAAAATTGGACTTTGTCTATTTACATAAAGCCTCTACACTTGAAATCACACAAAGTAACAAATAAAAACAAAAACAGAAACAAAACCCTTGGGGATTATATAGTCCAATTTTTTCCTTACTTATGAAAACAATTCAGTCACAGATCACGCCAGCAGTAGTGCTGGGTGGCACCCCAAATCCAGTTGTGTTAAGTTCTAGTTCTGCATTCCTTCTATTATATATTTGCCTCTCATTAAGACAGCAATTTGGGGGGCACCTGGGTGGCTCAGATGGTTAAGCATCCGCCTTCAACTCAGGTCATGATTCCAGGGTCCTGGGATCAAGCCCTGCATTGGGGTCCTTGCTCAGAGGGAACCCTGCTTCTCCCTCTCCCTCTCTGGCTGCTTGTGTTCCCTCTCACACTGTGTCTCTCTCTGTCATATAAATAAATAAAACCTTTTAAAAAAAAAGCAATTTTTTATTTTGGTTCAGAATAAAAGAAGTAAACATTTCATTATTGAGTCTATAATGGTGTGTAGACTTTTCATATGGTCTCTGTATGGTCCATTAGCATTTTGCTTGCCTTATGTGTAATATACATTGTGTTCAATGTATATATACAACTAGATTTGAAAATACTTGTCCTGTGTGCCTCTTGTAGATATGCCCCAATATTCTAGGACTTGCTTGGCTTCCAACAGTTGTTGATATATGAAATGTTTCTGTAGTGAGCTTTAATAGGAAGTAGAGCATCATACATAAAGCATTCTTGCCAGTGCAGACATTTCTAATATTAGTTACATTTTGGTAAATTGAACTTTCACTAGCTTTTAATAACCTAATGTTAAGATATACTAGTGACAGTCCTTTATAGTGAATTGCAACTAAAACATAAAAATATATCTAACATTTTGTGACTATCTTATTAAGAAAATCACAGAGCTCCACAACCTTGTTTTTAGGTTGTAGTCCCATAGTATAAATGTGTAAAAACACTTATACATGATTTGGCATTTGTGAAAATATTTTCCCTAGGCTTTTCTTTTAGATGAGATCTACAGTGTAGGCAAACGTCTGTCATCTGTCAACTCCACTCATGTCATAATGAGATTCATCAACCCATGCTAAAATTATGTTGTTAAAATTCACTTTTGCAAATGATTGTGTTAGGTCACTATATCACCAACTCTTCAAGATACTACATTATAAATCTTGGTTTCTGTGATTGTGAATAACAATTTTTTCTGTGCCATAGTATTACTCTTTAGCTTTTGAATTGTTTATTAATATATCAGGATGTGGTAAATATAACTATAAAACAGGAAAAAAGAATTTAAGCAGATTTTGCTTATGGCTTTTACTAAATTGCTATCTGACAAAAGATTAGCCTCCCCCTCCCTTTTTTAACAATTTTATTTACTTATCTGCCAGAGAGAAGGAGAGGGAGAGAACAAGCAGGGGGAGCAGCAGGCAGAGGGAGAAGCAGGCTGAGCAAGGAGCCTGATGCAAGACTATCCAAGGACCCCAGGATCATAACCTGAACTGAAGGCAGATGCTTAACTGACTGAGCCACCTAGGCATCCCAAGATTAGCCCCTTCGTATTTGCTGGTTTTTAGATGAAGATTTATAATTTCAGTCCAGTGACCAAACCTGCAAATAAATAATACATAATATGGAATCGTAATGACTATGTAATGAATACAGTGCTTTACCAGTTTATGTTTCCCCTCTGTGATCATTATAATGCATACTAGTAAGCATTTTGAAATAGAAGAGCATAATGAGAAAAGAGTATGTTTCTTAGAATAGTATTTTGTTTTGACCATGGAAAATCAAAAGAGATAAGAAAAGCAATATATATAACCTAAAGAGTTAGTTGGGTAAAGAATGTTCTTTGTTACTAGCCAGAAAATGAGACGTTTCCATCTCTGGTTCATGAAGTTGTTTTCTAGTTGAAAATATGAGAGTTTGAGGCAGGATGCCTTTTTGTCATTTTTTTCTTTACATTTTTAATATAATTCCTTCAACATTTTCTATATAGGAATTTAATTATGTCAGCCAGGTTAAATTAGCATGATATTTTTAACCTAAAGAAGGAAAAGCAATAGTTGTAATACCAGGGCAGTGGTGCTTGGAGCCTCGTGGGCTCAGTGCTGTTTGTTATTGGCAGTCCACTGAGCGCACACCAAACCGCAGCAGTGGCACCCCCATCTGCTGTTCCAGCCCCTGTGCTGGTGCAGCCACCCTCACTCCCTTTGCTCCATCTCCTTTGGTTCGCACCATAGCTTATCAGCTGACCGTAGAACAGATTGATGAGTTTAGGGAAGCTGTCTATTTAAAACAATGGTGATAGTACCATCACAACAAAGAAACTTGGAACTGTCATGAAGTCAGTGGGTCAGAACCCAACAGAAGCCAGATTGCAGGATATGTTCAACAAGGTGGAGGCTTATGATAATGGCACCATTGACTTCCCTGAGTTTTTGATTATGATGGCTAGAAAAATGAAATACACAGTGAAGAAGGAATTGGTGAGGCATTGTGACAGGTCTTTGATAAGGATGGCAGTGGTTAATCAGTGTGGCAGAACTATGTCACGTCATGAGAAACTTAGAAAAACTAACAGATGAAGAAAATGTAGAGGAAATGATAAGAGAAGTGGATATTTATGGAGATGGACAAGTCAACTATGAAAGACTTGTACAGATAATACTGCAGAATGACCTGCTTTTAACTCCTTTCCCCCCGCCAGAAGAATCAGATTGAATCTTTTATTTACCTCTTGCTCTCCCCACCACCAAGTTCATTTACTCATTGTTTCTAGATAGCAGAACTGAATGTCAAAAATGTGTTCTGTCCATATACACAAAATTTACATGTATTGCCTGGTGGCCCTGTCTCTTAAAGAACAAGCTCTGTATCAGTTTTATAATATAAATACTTATACTCCCTTAATGATCAGGATGTACTTAGTGGACTGCTTGTAGTTCCATTTGCTAATGATTAATTCACTGGGCTGGCCAGTTTTTCATGCATACAGCTTGACAGTTGAGTACATTCAGGCATTTGCATTAAAACTGGAAAATGAAAAAAAAAAAACAAATTTAAAACCTTATTCAAATGGTTTCTAGTTCACTTTGTTAGCATAAATCATCATAACTGGTTTACTCAAAACAAACATTTAAAATTGGTTTACCTCAGGGTGCTGTACAGAAAAAATAGGTGAAGGATAAACTATCTAGACAAAGCCCCTCTCGTACTGGCATGTGCCCTGACCCCTAGTGACGCCACATATCCAGGTGGCATGCTCCATGTATTAGTTAGCATCCTCCTCATTGCACTAGAGTGAAATGGGTGTTGGGCTGTCACCACTCACACAGATTTTTAAAAAGAAGCCTTTACCAAGGGAGCATCTTTGGACTCTGTGTTTTTAAAGCTTTCTGAACCATGACGTGGAGCCAGCAGAGAGTAGCCTGTGGCCGTGGACTTTAGCACAACCATCAGCATTGCTATTCAGGAAATTACACTTTGCTATCCTTTCCAAGTTGCAGATGCTAGTCTTTTTGTCCAATAGTAAGACCATTAACTTAAAATATAGTTGTGATATCATAATCTTTTCACAAATACTGGATCTCCTACCTGAGCCTAAGACCTGTATTCTTCATTTGCCTTCTAGAGAATGTCCAGTAGACATGACTTCCCAATCCTTGTCTCATTTATTTGCCTTTCTCAGTGATGTCACCATTCATCTAGTTTCTCAGGCTTGAAATCTGAGATTTTTCTTCCTCTTACCTGTGTATTCTATCTTTGAAATGTTTCTTGAAATCACTCCTACCTTTCCCTCTCCTTTGCGTGATCACTTCCTTCTGATCTTTCAAATCTCACCTTAGACATCACTTCCTCTGGAAGGGGGAACCTTCTCTGACTTGTTTACCTCCTAACTCTCATAGTTATCAAATCTTACATAGTTTTACTATTTATAGTAATCATAGCATTTAAATACTTTATTATAATCATCTCTTTTATTTGGATCTCTTACTAACCAAAGTGCTTCTTAAGCATAAGGACTATTTGTTTGTTCACTGTTCTGTTCCTAATGCTTAGCTTATATAATAGATGAGAAAATAACTTTCAGTTTTGCTGAAATCTGTCCTGTCTGTGCTATTGGTTTTACTAACCCCTTATCTCTTCTCTGGATTACTGTTATAACTTCCTAATTGACTCTGTGCTTTGAGTCTCTCCTTCCTTCCCTTGTACCTCCAGCTGGTGTATAAAATACAACTCAGATCCCTTAGTGACGTCCTATTCCCATCTGGATCCACCTTACTTTTCTGAGTATGTCACAAAGGCTCTTCTTCCACGGTTTTCCTTTGGCTTCCTGACCATTCTTTTGTCTTAGCCACCTCTTACAGTAAAGTAGAATCCTTTCTTCTAGGGCACCATTAGGCTCCTTGAGAGAAGACACCATATGTTTCCTTTGGCACTCTCCGTGTTGATTTTATCCCTTTTCTCAAGCCATGTGGTGGGTGGACCTCTCCATCAACATGCCACACATTTTTACTCTTCTGTGCTTCTCATCCTGTTGTTCCCTTTGTCTGAGCATACCTTTTACCTTATAAACTTTACCTTTGCTTTAAGACCCAACTTAAATATCATCTGGTTTTTCAAACCTTCACTAAAATTTTGATTGCTAATTGCTTTTTTCTTTTTACTTCTAGAAACTTTATTCCTTTGTAATAGTACTCACCATTTTTTTATTGTGGTCTTTATTTTAATTTGAACTCCTTTAGGGCAGGGGCTATGTCTTATTCACTTGGATAGGTCTAGAAGTTAATGCACGTAGTACTTGACACCACTGAATCTCAGTATAGGTTAGTTGGTTGAATGAATGAATTGAAGTATGTTATAATATTAGAATATTTCACAGACTCAATTCCTGTCAGGTTTATGGCAGACCAGAAGCCATGTATTAAAGGATGAAAAGACAAAAGATCTGAATAATAGCTTATTTTCAAGTCTATAGAAGAGGATTTTAGAGACAAAAGGATTTTTAATCCTCCTAGGGACATTAAGTATAGTTGCCTGATTTTTCATATTTTGATAGCCTATTTTTGTGTCAGGGATTTACTCTGAGAATCTGAAAAAGGCTTTTGGGCCCCTCCCACCTCCAAAAGAATATGTGTATCCATGTATAGCATTCTGTATTTATTTCAGGAGTTCCCAGACCCTTAAAAACTATCTGTGGGTCCATTTTTAAGAACCCTTGCTCTGAAAATAAACTGTTTCAAATAGAGAAGTTCTTGACGGTGAAAAGTCAGAACTTGCTTCATTCACTAAGATAGCATAGTGGTGGTGAATTGTGCTGAGGCAGGAGTTAATATTTGTCTTCTGTCAGCTTCTACTTCCTTCCTGTCTCTGTCCTTTTAGCAAGAATATCAGGAAGTAAAAGCTATATCCTGTCAGTCTAGTTTGTAATCCTGGTCTCAGGCTAGTAAACAGGGTAGATAATTACAATAATAGTTATTAGATATTGTACTGTTCCTGCTTTATATTATTTCTCTTATTTAATTCTTGCAACATCACTTAAGGATAAGTAGTTTTATCCCAGTTTTTCAGATGAAGAATAGACAGTTCTTTTCTAAGAAGCTTTCCTTGGTATCTGTCTCAGCTCAGAGAGCACTCAATTTTCTTCTCTCAGAATGGTTACAATACTGGATTATATTTCTTCCTCTAGTAAATTCTGATCTATGTGGGATAGCACAGACTATTTCTTCTTTCTAATGAGGCAATATAATATTTCAGAGCATGGCTTTCCAACCAGATTGCCCAGTTTGGCTCCTGACATGATTGAGCCAAGTAACATAACTATCTGGTCCTCAGTTTCTTTATCTGTGAAATGGAAATATGACTAATACGATGTGAAATGCTCAATACCTTTTTGGAACATGATGGATTCTCAGTACACGTTCATAGTCATTGTCGTCGTTGTCATCGTCATCATCATCTCCACCAACCAGCTCAGCACTTAGATTATAGCATTTACTGAATAGGTGCTCAGCAAACCCTGGTTGCAGTAGCTGAACGAACACTCTCTTTCCCTGGTTAAAGAGATACTGGAATTATGTAGCCAGAATTTGTGTTCCTAAATATATCTCTATCTCAGTCATATTTAGAAACTGATTTTCGAAAAACCTATTTAAGGCAGCATTAGCATACAGTTTGAACTTCTAAAAAATTTATGTTTTTGGTTTAGTTCAGTTCTCATACCATTAGAAACCATTAGCTCTGAAGAGAGCATTGCTTATTGAATCTGGAGCTCTTTTGCTTATATGACCCAACCTGGCCTGTTTTTGGCCCTGTAAAGATCTGTGGTACTATTAGATCTCAATCGTGACTACCTCAGCAGTGGTGTGACTGATGGAGTAATTGAAGCTCTAGGTTGTAGTGCGCTTTTGTTGGTAATAAGGAGTCAGTCTCATTAATTTTCACACAGAGTGCATGGCTCGCATTTAAAACCTTTGTTTAGGGAGACTTATTTATTTGAAACCCTCCGTGCTAAAGTTTTAAGTCTGTGCTGTGTGAAACATAGCCGCTAGATACATCTGGCTATTGAGCACTTAAAATATGGCTAATCCTAATTAAGATGTGCTATTAGTGTAAAATATACTGGATTTCAAAAACGAATGTAACTATTTTGGCTATACTGGGTTAAGTAAACATACTATGATAAATTTCACTTGTTTCTTTTTACTTTTTAATATATGGCAATTTGATCATTTAAAATTATGTATGTGACTTGCATTATATTTCTCTGGTCTCAGTCATTTATATTCTGGTCTCAGTCATTTATATTCTGGTCTTGGATTGCTCTGGTCTCAGTCATTTATATTCTGTAAAAATTACATTTGCTTCCATTATTTTGTGGTACTGGTAGCTTATTAAAGGGCTCTTATCTTGTTTAAGAGAGCAATAATTTTTAAGATGTGTTGAATTCTGTCTTTGGGAAACAAAAATATCTACCAAGAAATTTCAGCTCCTGAAGGAATTTAGGAATCGGTTTCTACCCACTTATTTAAGTCCTAACTGCCATCACTATGGATGCTTGATTGCAACTTTTAAAAAGCCAGTAAATATTGTACTTTTATACTGGTAAATAGTAGAATGGTGGTAATAATAGCTGACATTTAGTAAACACTTATTGTGCGCTGGGCATTGTGCTGAAGTCTTTCCAGATGGAATATAAATTAGTCTTCCTTATCAACTTTATTATCCCTGTTTTATAATTAGGAGAATTAAGGCCTTGTTTTACATTTATTTTCTTCATCTCCTTTTGTACTGTCAGATAAGTAGAATAAATTAATTAGTTGGGGTTTACAGAATAAGCTTTTTATTTCTCCTTTTAAAAGCAAACCATCAAATTTTGGATTCTGCCACTGACAGGGCAGCAGTTGTGTGAGCAACACCCCAAAGTTTGTGTTTTCCCTGATCTCAACTAGGGTTTCTTTTTAGTAATTTATGCCCATGAACATACTCTCTGAGTTATTTTTAAAAAATAAAACTCATTAAAACAGTCAGCTTCGCAGAATTAAGAAATTTAGTTATTCTCAGAGAACCACATGCATTTAAACTGTTACAGCATTTGTCTTACTGTTTCATAATTAATGGCTACGTTTGTTTCCCCAGCAAACTATCGGTAGGGGCCCTACATCAGTCTTGTTTGGCATTTAGCAGATATTCAGTAACTGTTGAAAGAATGGAATATAGTATACAGGCATATAGAGATTATATATTTAAGGTAACTTTTAGAGAAATTAAATACTTAAAGGTACAAATCAATGTCTTTACTCTCAAACTTTAATTCAAGTTTTTATCAAATCGCTGTGAATTCTTAGAGTGAAAAGCTGTCTAAGTTTCAAACCAAAAGGCTGGTTTGAAGTACAAGTCAAGATTTTCTCCTCAACTCTCTATAGTTGTTATCCTGCTCCAGCTCAAGACTTCTGACAGTTTTCAAGATAAGCAGAGTCCGAGTGTTCTATTGCCTTTCTAGCAATTGTCATCAGCTTTCTGAGCAAATAAGAGCCTCTACTTCCTCTCTTCTTCTACAGAGCAAAAGTCAGCAGAAAAAGAAGAGATATGTTGCTAAATAATGCCATTTGGGGTTCAGAAAAGCACAGCTCAGAAACCTTTAGGGAATCGCCTTTCCTGTATATTAGAAGACTGTCTTTACCTAGTACTGACATTCTCTTATTATCCGACCTTGATCTTCCATTCCAGCTATATTTACCACACATGAACACTCCATCTTAAATAAATTAGTCTATCTAGAATTTTCTCACCTCTGTACTTTATTCTTTAAAAAAAAAAAAAAGATTTTTATTTATTTATTTGACAGAGATTACAATTAGGCAAAGAGGCAGGCAGAGAGAGAGAGATGGAAGCAGGCTCCCTACTGAGCAGAGAGCCCTATGTGGGGCTCGATCCCAGGACCCTGAGATCATGACCTGAGCCGAAGACAGAGGCTTAACCCACTGAGCCACCCAGGCGCCCCTGTACTTTATTCTTTTTCATTATTTTTTTATTATGATAAAATACACATAGCACATTTATTATTTTAGCCATTTTTAATCATTTAATTCAGTGTCATCAAGTACATTTATATTCTTGTACAACTATTCCACTATTCATCTCCAGAATTTTTTCATCTTCCCAAACTGAATGATTTAATTGGATTTGATATCAACTTAACTTTAATCACATATAAAATTCTACTCCTCTAAGTTCTGTCCCCTCCATTTTATGTAATTGATGGCATAAGTCATATCTTTATACATTATGTATCTACTAACCTAATTATTTTTTATGCATTTGTCTTTTAAATCCTATAGAAAATTTAAAGGGGAAGTTGTAAACCAAAATTACAATAATACTGGTTTTTGTTCTTGTCCATGTATATACCTTCACTGAAGATCTTTATATTTTGATATGGCTTTGAGTTACTGTCTAGTAGCATCCTTTCATTTCTACTTGAAGGATTCATTTAATCATTTCCTGTAGCACAGGTCTAATGGTGAGGAAGTCACTCAGCCATTGTTTATCTGGGGATATCTTAACTTCTCTGTCATTTTGAAAGGACAGTTTTGCCAGATTGTGTTTTTAGGTTGTTTTTGTTTTTGTTTTTAGCACTTCGTATATATCATCCCACTGTCTTCTGGTCATCAAGGTTTCTGCTGCAAAATCCACTGATAATCTTATTGAAGATCCTTTGTATGTGACTAGTCTTTCTTACTGTTTTCAAGATTCTGTCTTTCAGCAGTTTCATTCTAATGTGTCTCAGTGTGGGTCTCTGGGTTTTCCTGCTTGGAATTTGTTGAGCTTCTTGGATTGTAGATTGGTGTATTTTATCAAATTTGGGAAGGTTTCTTCTTAGCCTGCCTCTTAGTCTGCCATTTTGCTGACATCTTGTGTGCTTTCTTATACAAGCTTTCCCTCATTTTGAAACACCATTTTTCTGTCCAACATTCATTATTCCCTTCAAAGCTTAGCTGAAGTCTCAAAGCATGCCCAGGCTGGAGTAATTTCTGTTGGTAAACATACCATTTACTATCTTTACAGCTTACTTTGTAGTAAATGATCCTGCCTTCTCTGATACCAAGTAAGCCTTTTCTTACCCTCTCCAGGGAGAGTCAAGTACCCATCTACTGTGTTCCCACAGCACCTGTGCTGGCCCGTTCTGGCACCCAGTATACTGCATCATAATTATCTTTTTACGTTTTTCGGCCAGACCCTTCAAATACATTAAATTCTGAGTTTCTTAATGGGAGGTACCTGTCTCATTGTTTTTTTGTAGCCCTAAAGTATAGCACAGTAACAGCTATATAGTAATATTTAGTATTCGTTGAATCAGTAGATAGATCTTAAAGTTGCATAGGGATGTATTATTGAGTTTTGTTGTGTATTTCTTTTTCACTCCTTGCAGCAGTCTCCACATATGATATGTAAAGTAGATACTATATTCAATTTATTTTAAGGAATTGGCTCACACAGTTGTGGGAGCTGGCAAGTCTGAAATGTGTAGGAAAGGCCAGTAGGTTGCAGACTCAGGGAAGAGTTGATGTTGCAGCTCAAGTCCAGAGACAGTTTGGAGATAGAATTCTCTCTTCCTTGGGGAACCTCAGTTTGTTTTTGTTTTTGTTTTTTTCCTCTATGAAGGCCTTAAACTAATTGGGTGAAGCCCATTCATACTATGATGAGTAATTTATTTTACTCAAAGTCTACTGATTTAAATGTTAATTTCATCTAAAAAATAGTCTTTACAATAACCTGGGTGACTTGGTCGAGTGTCTGACTCTTGTGAGTCTCCAGTTTTTAGTCCCATTTTCTTGTTCTCTGTACGACCTACATACTTTACTAAAGACTACTGTAGTGACCAGAATAGTAATAAGAATAATGAGAATAGCTTGGCTTTTCTATGTTTGCTTGATAAGAGATTATTGGCAGTTAAACTACATTTTTTATTTTAAAGATTTTATTTATTTATTTATTTGTCAGAGAGAGAGAGAGAGATAGAGGGAGAGAGCGCGCACGCACAGGCAGGCAGAGTGGCAGGCGGAGGCAGAGGGAGAGAAGCAGGCTCCCTGCCGAGCAAGGAGCCCAATGTGGGACTTGATCCCAGGACACTGGGATCATGACCTGAGCTGAAGGCAGACGCTTAACTGACTTGGCCACCCAAGCATCACCCTTCATGAGTTTCTAACTAATTGGTTTTTAGTTTCTTTTTTTTTTTAATTAAAGATTTTATTTATTTATTTGTTTGTGAGAGAGAGAGAGAGTGAGAGAGAAAGCATGAGAGGAGAGAGGTCAGTGGGAGAAGCAGACTCCTGGTTGAGCAGGGAGCCCAATGTGGGACTCGATCCCGGAACTCCAGGATCATGACCTGAGCCGAAGGCAGTCGCTTAACCAGCTGAGCCACCCAGGCACCCTGGTTTTTAGTTTCCAACTGGTTTCTCTTTTTTATTGCTCTTTGGTTGGAAAATAATGGGTATTTATTTTCAGGAAAAAACCCTAAAACTATATTTCTGGGAAGGGCTTTGAAGGTGACTTAAATCTGTTTCTCTGACAATGTGGTATTATATCAAAATTAAGACAGATGGCTCACCCTCTTCTCCCCATAAACAGCGCCTGGGGAAATGAAAGTGAACTGCATGGACTTGGGTCCCCACTGTCCTTGTGAATAGCTTTGACTAATTCATAGTAAGTTTATGCAGTTGTCAACTTTAGGCTTCTGAAAGCCTAGCTTGGGCTTTGGTTTTCTTGCTGGTTCGCATCTTAGCTTCCACCAAATCAAAAAGAACCAACAGCTTTTGGAAACTAGGGAGCCTTATCCCCAGTCTTTCTTTATGTAAAGCTTTGGTATTTGTGGATTTTTTAGGATGTGCCAGCATCTTGGGAGTGAATAGGGTCACAGAGATAATCTAAGATAGGAGGTATGTAGGATCATTTCTTTTCCCTTCTGGAAGTTACTAAGCTAAAAACGCAAGAGCTTTTCCTGTCATCCAGGATGAGTAGTGCTTTGGGCAAAATGCTCACACACCTATTTTTAAATATATCTTGACTCTGTCTTATCACATGTATTGGTGGGCTCCTTGAGAAACTGCATATAAATATTTTTTAATGTGGCACAGAATCTTGAAAAGATTAAGTTTTTGAATTATTAATGCTAAACAGAAAGCTTTGTATAGTTATGCACAGAAAAATATATGTTATTTGAAAGAAAGGAGAATGTAAGAAATATGACCCACGTCCCATTCTCTTGCACCTAAGCATCTTCATGCATCTAAATGTATTTAGGTATTCTTACTTGCTGGAAATGAGAAGGATAGCTACAGAGGTTAAGAGTCTATGGACTGTACATCTGAAACTAATGATGTACTATTGGCTAATTGTATTTAGATAAAAAAAGAAGAAGAGTCAATGGAATAAAACAGAACAACATCCCTGAAATTATAATCTAAGTTAATGAGAAAATAATTTGATTTTTAGTCTCATTTATAGGACAGATTTTCAATTGTGATTTTTTTTTAAGATTTATTTATTTATTTATTTATTTATTTGACAGAGAGAGAGAGATCACAAGTAGGCAGAGAGGCAGGGAAGCAGGCTCCCTGCTGAGCAGAGAGCCTGATGCGGGGCTCGATCCCAGGACCCCGGGATCATGACCTGAGCCGAAGGAAGAGGCTTAACCCACTGAGCCACCCAGGTGCCCCCAATTGTGATGGTTTTAGTAGACTGTAATAGAACTGATGATTTTTTTTTTTTTACATCTTCTCTTTAGTAATATATCATACACTCCTTGGTTTTGAAAATAAAAATTATTAGGAGACCAGAATTTCACTAGATAAAAGTGGATCAGAAGTTAAATTTAATTGATCTCAGTACTGTGAGAATTAATGCCTAACAATCCTATATTTTTGTTTAGTTGGAAATGGTCTTCGGGAATGTTTGGAGAGATCATTACTGCTCCCCTTACTCCCACACCCAAAATTATGAAAAGGAATCTTTACCTTTTAAGCTTCCTTCATTTTACCCAAACAGAGACTGTATTATTTGTTGGTGAGAGCTGACAGTCCTTTGTAGTCTGTTTTCTTTTTCACCCGGCTAGCTTCCTTTTTTTTTTTTTTTTTTAATTATTTTTTTTTTATTTTAAAGCTCTCTTACCCTTCTGTCTTCGCTGTGTTGTCAGCTCACTGCTTTCTTGTAGTTTTCCTGCCTGCACACTTGATCTTTGAGCAGACACTGTCAGTAACAGCAGTTAACAGAGAAGCAGAAAGGATTGAATACAAACATGCATACTAGTGTGTGGTGCTGATCTGTGATGCTGTGTGATATTTTCTATTTTTGTTATTAGCTACCTTCAAAACGAGGGGGCATAATTGATACTTGCCTGTGTGGAATGCCTCTGAGAATTTGGGGTTGGGGGAGGGGGCTAGTTTTTCATGTGACTTATCTCTGACATGCTGCAGCAGGAATGAAAACATTCTTGTGCTCACATATGGAGGGAAGGAAAAATTTCTTTTTTCCTTCAAGATTGAGGTTGCTGAATTTGTGTGGTATATTTAGATTTTTCTTCCTGTGATTTCTATTTTTTGATTTTACCTAATTTTTTAAGGGTTGGGAGTGGGGATGACCTTTGCATAATAAGTAGATTGAGGTATGGGAGGAATGGGCTGCAACAGTGATTCACATGGTAAGGGACTATTTAAAATCTCAGCAACATCACGACCCACATTGCGACCCATTTGAGAAACAGTTAGTGAGCTCCTTGGCCATCTCAAGTGTTTAAAAGTAACAGTATACTAATAGGTTTTATTCTTGGGCTTTTTTCTTCCTTATAAATCTTAAGAACGTTATGCCTGCATATCCAAAACAGTGGATTTTTGTCTACATTTAAAATATTACCCCAAAAAGGGGAGAAATGTAAATATAGCATTAAGTTGCCCCCTAAGTATCTTCTCTGGTATAATTTCCCCACTTTCCTTTATGCTACAGCTTAAGGGAGCCTGAGCTTATGTTTGGATGATGTCTGGGATGAAACTGAAATAATAGTCTTGAAGCTCTAAGGAGAAACTCTACAGAACTAGTTTGGATGAATTCTTGAATGCCATCCCCTTCTTCATGTTGCCTTCTTTTTACCTTTACCCCCACCCAAAAATGTATTGCTGTAGAATTCTATGGATTTTTCTCTCGTTTTGTAAAAAAGAAAAAAAAGAAAAAAAAAAAAAAAAAACAAAGGGAGCAAGTCAATGTGTGTGTGTGTGTGTGTGTGTGTGTGTGTGATTTCAGTATAAGCAGTTAAATTCATTACACCGAAAGAAATAGCTTTATATTGTAATTCTGAATCTAAGGTTGCTTAGGACTCATTCATTAGGAATGTAGCTCTGATGGAAGCATGTAAGAATTTAGATAATATATCTCAGACTACAAGTGGCTCCTAGTATGTTTGATCTGAAGAGTATAGAACGAGATAAATGCTAAATGTGATTCTGTTTTTACTTAGTATACCTTGTTTTACGTATTTGATCAACTGGAATTGACAAGTGGTCCTAAAATAGCTTTTTTGGGTAGAGCAGTATTTGATGGAGCAAATGGATTGTCTATTGACAGTCTTACCCATTTCTTCTGTGTTGTTTCATTCTAAAATTGGTACACACCAGTGATTTAAGGGGAAATTAACACTTCAGAAAATGTCCTTTTCCTTAATATTGTTGACTATTTCTATTAGCCATTTTCATTTGATTTGACAGTGGTACTTAAGGGTTAAGCGTACAGAGCTGATGCAACCCCTCCTTTTTTTCACCAGCAGTTTTCATTGGACATCATTTCCATAGCAACAGTGAGATCAGTGAAACCTGAGTGTTTCATTGATTATTTTTCTCCTCTTCCTTTTTTAATCTATTCTCTTTTCACCACATTTTAGTGAGAAGGCATTTTTTTTTTTTACAAACAGAGCTTATATTGATTTCTATTCCATAAATAATTAAAAGAGGGTGGAAAACTCTGCCCTTCACTTAAAAATTGAATGTTTCACTATGTATTTAAAAAGCGATTCAGGGTTAGGAGGATGGATAACCATACCGGCTGTAGCTGATGTTCTCAAATATTCTTGCATTGTTTGCTGGTCTTCTAGGGAAAAGAATAATGTAGAACAGGACCTTAAGGAGAAAGAAGATACTATCAAACAGAGGACAAACGAGGTTCAGGTAAGTGAACTATAAAATTCAGTATTCTGTTTCTGATTTAGAAGGATTCATTTTAAATGTATAGGGTCATTTACTGTGTGATGGTTGTGGTATTGATGAGTAGGTCAAGAAAATACCTGTTATTTATGTGACATAAATATTTGCTTTTTGCAGAATGATAGTTCTTCTCTGAATTCTGGCCTGCACAGATTATACTGCAATGAGAAAGCAGTATTTTTTAGCATAAATTTCTAGTTTTGAAAGTATTTTTGAGATAATATTTACCTATATATCGTATCATTAAAGGTAAGCTTGAATGACTTGTGATGTAAATATTATTATACTGATAAAATTAGTGAGATCATCATCACCATCACCCTCATCATCAAAACACAAATTGCTTTTTATGAATGTGAAATTTTGTTAGCTAGGAGAACTAGTATTTTTAAAGGGCTGTTTCTCATAACACTGGTAGGGTGGGATATGATATGAAACAATTTAAAATAGCATTTTGTAAGTTGCATAGTAGCCAGGATAGCTTAAACTTTAGCATAATGAGATTTAATTCATTTTCACTAAGTGTTTCATTAAGTACCTTCATTTTACAAATAGAAAAGATAATAAAACCTTAGTTTCTGATTGAGAAATGATACAAAAAGGGGTATTTCAAACATTAAAAAAAAAAAAAAAGAAAATTGAGCAGTGTTGCATTTAGGGCAATAAACAATGCATGTGACCATGTTATTCGGGCACTGTTTCCTGAATGTTATACCAGCACATACAGGAGGTTGGATGTAGAAGCACTGTTATCAGTTGCCAGTAAAAGCATATGGATGGGCCTTTTAAAACATGTTACTTATATGTTGGATTTCTGTGCTTGTGCTGATAGTTTTAAATGAATGAAAGCTCTAAATTGGTAGATCCATTGTTTTGTTTTGATGTAGGACATGCAGCGAGATTGTCTGTGAGATGTGTTATGCCTGGGTGCAGAGAATGATTTACTGATAGATTGAGGAAGAAGCCAAAGAGACTTCTTGTTACAAGTTGGTTATTTTATTAGATTGCTACCTTTACTGTATATACTGGAATTTTCCTAAAGATGATGGAAAAGTCAAGAGATCATCACTAACATACTTCCCTTTGTGGTAGTGAAATGGGGGGTGTTGACCTCCATTACATTATTTTCATGCAGTTTTTGAGCTTCTTAGGAGATGAAAAGAGACACAGACTTTAAGCAGTTACTACTGAAAATAGCTTAAGAATGGGAGATAAAATAATCTATAAAAATTTCCTTAATCTGAAGAAATACAGTTACTGATGTAACATGGGACAGCTTCTAAATTTAGCCAAATAGGGTTTCGAAGTGCGAAGGTTTTTCTGATGGACAGTATTTTGTTATTTATGTACATCTACCTTGGTTTTTCCCTACTGCATCTTTTGAGACTGAATTTACAAGGCTGGTTTGGAACAATACTGAAATTTATATTACTCCTTTCAGGCTAAACGGGCTGTCCTTGAATATTTGATTTCTTAAAATTTTAGAAGTTTTGTTATTTGTCAAAATTTCTTCATTTTTTTTTTTTGTCCCTTTTCACTTAGTGGTAAGGTGTATGTTAAATCTTAAGCTTTGCTGTATTCAGAATGTATAATTAGCAGAGGGAGTCTATTTAATTTTCTTCGTTGAGTGCTGTAAATAAAAGACATCTTGGAGCATGCTTAGTACAGACCAAGTTGTAATGTTTGAACATAAGTTCGTTGAAAAGAGAACTTTGGATTAAAGTTTTGTATTAGTAGATTCATTATTCATTCCACTCCAATACAGGTATCTCTGTATTATATGTGGTAAAAAGACATTAGACTAAGAATGACATGGATAAATGACCTCTACATGTAATTAAAACTTCTAATTTTGGTGATTATTTTCAGTTTTCTGAAGCACAAGACAACTTATCAGAAGTGGTAATAAGTAGATTTCGTTACTTATTGATTAACTCTGATTTACCCAGTGGTAATGAGGCACAGACTAAGGAATAACATGGATAATTAATATCTGTAAGTAACTCTAAGTCCTAGTGCTCTATTTTCTTTTTTTTTTTTTTAAGATTTTATTTATTCATTTGACAGAGATCACAAGTAGGCAGAGAGAGAGAGGGGAATCAGGCTCCATGCTGAGCAGAGAGCCTGACACTGGGCTCAATCCCGGGACCCCAAGATCATGACCTGAGCCAAAGGCAGAGGTTTTAACCCACTGGAGCCACCCGGGCACCCCTATTTTCTAATTTCTATGGCAAAAGGCAGTTTACTGGAGTTATTAACTAATAGCAGAACTTCAGTGCTTTCTGACCCCACTTTCTAAAATGAGAAATGCCTAAGTGAAGACAGGAGAAAAGTAAGGTAGTTTTGACCTATTAGTGAGTGTCTTCCTAATCCAAACTTGGCTTTTTGAGTGTTCTTGCTTTTCTCCGCATTTATAAGGTCATAGATAGTAATTATATGAGCTCATATCTCAAGCACAGAAAGCAAGTTTTAGATGCAACCAAAGTGCCAAAAGACTAGTTCTTTTTTGTTTTGTATCTCTGTAGTCTTTAGTCCTAATACAGATAAATTAGGAAATCTGCTACATAATTAATTCCTAAATTTTTGTTTCCTATCTGTATTCCTGTGAACTACAGTCTTGAGCACTTTCAGTTCAAGATTTTTTTCTTGAAAAACAAACCAGTGGTTAACTTCAACTTTTTTCCTGAAATGATCACTGTGAATGCGTATGAGGTATACTGCTAGTTCATCAAGTTCTGTGGAGAAACTAGGCCCAAAGTGATCCAAGGGGAAAAAGCTATAAAAGGCCATTCTG
This sequence comes from Lontra canadensis, assembly GCF_010015895.1. Classification (NCBI taxonomy): domain Eukaryota; kingdom Metazoa; phylum Chordata; class Mammalia; order Carnivora; family Mustelidae; genus Lontra; species Lontra canadensis. The sequence goes on along the minus strand of NW_022631142.1, from coordinate 466,222 downwards.
TCTCAAAGGTATATGGTTTGGACTTCTGTTAAGGGGAGAGGGCAGACCCACATTCTTTGCTACTTTAAACTGCCTATAAACAATTTTATTAAAGTTTTCTTCTGAGTAGTTAAGGAATTAGGAATTCACTCTCCTGTGTACTTTTCTTCAGTGTTGCATAGAAGTTTGTAGGAACAACATGGTATCTGACAAACTTGAATTCAAATTCTGGTTCTGACTCTTCCTAGGTTTGTAACCCTAAGTTAGTAATTTAACACTCTACATAGTAGCTTTCTATTATGTAATATGGAATAATAAAAATACCAAATACTTAGAGTTGCTATAGGAATAAAATGAGATAATGCAATTACAGTGCCTCACAGAGTGATTGGTACCATGTGAAAGTTCAGTAAATGTTCTGGTTAGTAATAGAATTCTATACCCTACTATTATCTGCTTATTATCTATCCTCCCTTCATCATCAAGCTCTTCCTTCTCTGACTTTTTTCTTCACTTAGAGCTGTCTGCACACAGGACTCACCAGTTTGAAAGTAACCTTTTTTGTTTTTTTGTTTTTCGTTTTTTTTTTCTGTTACTATTGCCACGTTAGCTACCAACCTGTTTTTCGCTTTTTCTTTTCTTTTTTCTTTATGTGGCCGTTTTTTCCTATTCCTTTCCTTTCAGGTAATCCTCTTTAGTTTGCTGTTTACCCATACAACTGTGCTTTAATTTTTCTTTCCAGAACCATAATAATCTTAAGGCCAGATCCATTGGTCTTTTCTGCATTGGTTCCTGATTTCTTGAATTGTGTTCTGTCAGATAGTCCAGATAGTCTCCTGCCTGTCTGACCCTTTGCTTCTGTTGCCTTTGCCAGGGACTGATACATACCTCTACCTTGTTGTTCCCTTCCTTTTTCATACCCCTGGCATCCGTATGCTGGTGACTCCCAAATATTCATCAAGCCCTCTACTCTCTAATTTCACATCTCCAGTTAAACATTTTGGTGTTTATCATCTTCTTTCCTTTCCTTTCCTTTCCTTTCCTTTTCTTTCTTTCTTTCTTTCTTTCTTTCTTTCTTTCTTTCTTTCTTTCTTTCTTTATGTTTATCATTTTCAAAGTCAATGTGTCTAAAATGAGTCTCATTTTGTTGAAAAAAATTGGCTTCAGTTTTGGACTCTCCTATTTTTGTAAGTGTTTTCTTTCTCATTATCACCACCCTTTTACCTAACATCTGAAATTTAGAAATCAGATCATAAGTCTCTTCTTGCCCATCTTCTTCTTGCCCTTCTTCTAAACCAATTTTAGTATCATGACTCTCAGCTGTGAAAATCTTTACTGCTGCCCACTGCTGCTGTTAATGATGGGAGGATGTCGTATCTCATGGATATATTGGAGGTAGGAAAAAAAGATGAGCTACAGATCCTCCTCTTATATTACTTACTTTTTTTTATTGTCTGCCTCTAATTTGTGTGCCCTACACATTCTCTTTCTTATTCCTACCCTCTAGATCTGTTGTGATCTAGAATGTTCCCTGTCTCCCTGCTTATGTGAATTCTGCCCATGCCTTAAAGCCCAGCTCAAATCCCACCACTTCTCTAAATAAAAGTATTCCTTCTCTATTAGTCTATATCAGTCTTTCCTCTGTTGGAACTCCCAGAGGAGTGTGTATTTACCTAGATGGTATGTCCAGTAGGTTATCTTCTTGTGCTATGTGGTGTGTGTGACTCCAGTATCTTCCAGCCTCTATTGTAAACTCCTTAAGGTAAGAAATTGTACTGTGGAAAATTTCTTTCACTATATTTGATAATATATTATTAGGTGGAGATAAATTTAAGGAAGCTGTTCACAATAGAAATGAATAAACTTCAGTTTTGTACATGAAATTAAAAATAGCCAAGACACACCCAGAAACCCTACACAGAAAGGATTGGGAGCATGGTAGTTTCATAGAATCAGACTTTTCCATAAAGTTCATACTTGTTCATGCTACTCTCCTGCAAAAGAGGCCCCCACTTATTTGTACTTTATCAGTAAAGGTTCAGTAATCATAGTAATTGTCCCTTTTTGGTTCATTTTAATCACTTGGGTTTTTTTTTTCCCTCAGATGAAGAGGGATGACTTATTTTGGGTAGAAGTAAAATTAGATACATGAGCTCAACATTCTTTTCCTAGCGATAATGCTCTTAGAACATGCTGGGAAGCATATGATTAGGAAATAAAGGCAGGCTGTTGGTGAGGATTTCTAACACCCACCTAGTTTAATAGACTTCCTTTCTGTTCTTTGACCTAAACATCTTGCTCTGTAGTTGATACTTTTTTAATATTAAGAATATTGCTGTAGGGGTGCCTGGGTAGCTCAGTTGGTTGAGTGTCTGCTTTTAGCTAGGGTCATGATCGCAGAACTGGGATCGAGTCCCACAGTCAGCTCCCAGGTCAGCAGGGGGGTCTGTTTCTCCTTCTGCCACTTCCCACTGCTTGTGATCTCTCTCTGTCTCTCAAATAAATAAATACAATCTTAAAAAAAAAAAAAAAAAGAATACTCCTGTAACTTCTGTTTTGAGAATTAGGCCAACATAATGAATGTACCTGATTATTTCTAGTTTTGGATTAGTCTGTAGAATTTTAAAAATCAGTTAAATAACATTTTTATAAGATTACTGAAATATTTAAAATTCTCCCTGTTCTCATTAATAATTCTTCAGGTATAGATATACTAGTATAAGTACATGTCTTTATATATGTTTTGGGGTTTTTAAGTGAGTATTCATAAGTTAGTGGTATTTTTATTTTTTACTCTGTATTTTATGTGAAACAGATGCAAATGTATTCATGTTGCTAATGCTTAATAGGTTTAATACTTAAGTTACTTCTTCAGTTGTATAACTCACTTGGATTGCTAAAATAAATTTTAACTCTTTTACTGTAGCTAAGAGTTTTTATATATTTGTTTAAATTCTATTTTTTACTACCTTTGTCTCACTTCATGGGATTTGGAAGGATGGGGATGAGTTTATCATTTTCATTAACTTGTGTGATTTCTAGAAAACAGGACGTTTTCCTTGAAAGTTCTTTTTAAATAAAGCCAAGATACTAGCTCAAAGATCCCTTCTTTGATGAGGAACCTTGGATGTGGCTGCTTTGGTATTTTTCTAAAACAGACCTTGGCACTCTATTACTGGTTTTTTTCACTGCATTCTTTCAAGTCTCTTAATTGCCGTTATCCTCCTTTTCTTCTGTTGGTGGCACAGATAGGCAAGTAGAGCATGACTGTGGAAAGTAGAGCATAACCAGGAAGGCTTCTGCAAATGTCTTCAATCACTTACTTGATAGGATGGCATTTGATAGTGCTGAAGTCGTGCACTGAATTAGAAGAGGATTTTCTCAAAGGACTACCTTAAAGTTAAGAGACAATTACCCTAGTTAGTGGAAGATACTGTTTGCTAGGAGAGCCTCTGACTGCCCTAATCAAGGGCGGCATTGGAGGGGACTTGGGCAGGTGGGCCAAGAGGGAGATGTGCATTTGTTGCCTTCACTTAGTCTCAGGATAAGCAAACTATACCAAAAATAAAATAGCCAAAAATATGGGAATACTGATATTGATAGGGAAATGGCATTTCAGTGGTGGCAGCATTACAAGTAATTTTGCAGTGAAATTTAATTCTGATTCTTGTAGTATGTATGTTTGCATCTGTTCATTTTGATTTTGTGCAATTTAATAACTTTTAAATTTGCTTCCTGAAAGAGTAGGCCCTTTTGTGTATGGATTAGTGTTATGCTTTTTAAGAGATGATTTTTTTTTTTTAAGATTTTATTTATTTACTTGAAAGAGTGAAAACCAGAAAGCAAGAGTAAGGTGAGAGAGCACGAGCAGGGTGAAGGGCAGTGAGAGAAACAGACTCCCCGCTGAACACGGATCCCAATGTGGGGCTCAGTCCTGGGACTCCAGGATCATGACCTGAGCTGAAGACAGACACTTAACTGACTGAGCCACCCAGATGCGCCAAGAGATGATCTTTTATTATATTTAGAAATAGACATGAAGATGGGGCCCCTGAGTGGCTCACTCAGTTAAGCATCTGACTCTTGATTTTGGCTAAGGTAATGATATCAGGGTTGTGAGATCAAGCCCCAAGTTGGACTCCGCACTAAGCGTGGAACCTGGTTGTCCCTCTCCCTCTGCTCCTCCCCGGCTCGCTCGCTTGTGCTCTCTCTCTCTCTCAAAAGTAAGTAAGTAAGTAAATAAATAAATAAATAAAATCTTAAAAAATAAACATAAAGAAACATTAATTATAATTAGTTTTAATATGGACATCTATCCAGCTTAGAATATATCACTAAGGTGAGGTATTTTCTCAGTAACCTTTCCCTTGAAGCCTATAGTTATTACTATGTGGATTTTTATTGCAGCTAAGAAGTGAGCCTGGAAAATTTGAGTAAATTTGTTTACTCTGTGGAAAAGAAAGGTCAAGAATAAGTAAATATTATATTGCCTTGTTTATTCCCATTCCTTTTGCACAAACTTATCTTCAAAGAGTGTATTTAAAGTATCTCACTAAAAAACTAGTTTTGAAAAATGGTTCTATTTATTAAAGGAAACCAGCATTATTCCTACTGTTGGTAGTTCTTACATAAAAATTCGGTCATATCTGAAACATCTGAATATTTTTATACTGGTATGAAACTGCCAGAGGTATGTGATATTTTAAAAACTCCAAACTTGACATTTTCAGGTTATAAAAGTAATATGGGTTCATAGTAATCTTGGAAAATACAGAAAAGTATTTAAAACACCCTACAACTTCACATTCTACAAAGAGCCATGGTTAACATTTTGTTATATTTTTATTAATATACATAAATGGCTTTATATTTATTTGTGATTATACTATACATGCCTCATATTCAGCTTTAAAAAATTAGCATTAGGTACTAGACATTTTCTTTTCTTTCTTTCTTTTCCTTTTTTTAAAATATTTTATTTCTTTATTTTAGACAGAGAAAAGAGCAGTGGGGAAGAGAGGGGCAGAGTGAGAGAGAGAAAGAGTCTCAAGCAGACTCAGCACTCAGTACATAACCTGACTGGGGACTCGGTCTGACATCACACCTGAGCTGAAACTGAGTTGGCTGCTTAACTGACTGAGTCCCCCTAACTAACTAGCGCCCTCCCCCTAGACATTTTCTTGTGTTATGTGACCCACTTAAGGTAAATTTTATTTTTAATTAGATTTATAGGAGTGTCTGGGTGGCTCAGTCCTTAAGCATCTGCCTTTGGCTCAAGTCACAATCCCGGGGTCCTGGGATTAAGCCCCATATGGGGGCTCCCTGGTCAGTGGGGAGCCCGTTTCTCCCTTTGCCTACTCTCCCTACTTGTGCTCTCTCTCTCTCACTGTCAAATAAATAAATAAAATCTTTTTTTAATAAAGCAGATTTCCGGGGCACCTGGGTGGCTCAGTGGGTTAAAGCCTCTGCCTTTAGCTCAGGTCGTGATGCAAGGGTCCTGAAATCGAGACCTGCATGGGGCTATCTGCTCAGCAGGGAGCCTGCTTCCTCCTCTGTCTCTCTGCCTGCCTGTCTGCCTCACTGTCAAATAAATACATAAATAAAAATCTTAAAAAAAAAAGCAGATTTACAATAGAAGTAGAGGCATCAAAATTGCATCTATTTATAAAGACTAAATAGTATTAGAGATGAAGTCCAAGATTTTTTGGTGGGGGGAGGGCTGGGAGATGGTGGGAAATCAGTCTAAAGTATTTGAGGATGAGACTAAATAACAGATATTTTTTTCCTTTACCCACCCCTGAACAGTTTTAATTAAAGGGAAGGAACAAAAATTTTTCCACAGGATTCTTAAAAAATGCTTTTTAGGCTAGCATATCATTATATATAAACTGTATAATAGCTTTATGACCAAAGTAAGGTTTTTATGATGGATTATATTCCCAAACTAATAAAATTACTTGAGCTATAGTTGGCATTAAAAAAAAAATTTAATAATTTACTTATAAGAAATTTTCAAACCACTGTAACTCTCCCAGTTACTGGGTTAAAGTGAAGCTGTTATTCCACTTTCCTGAGGAATAAGAGTAGTACATAGTGTTATGGAAAAAAATACAAATATATAAGCTTAAAAACACAAGAAAGGTGTTATGCCACAGTAATTTGTCTAAAGCAGTAAAAATTATTTCCATATAATGGAAATTTTAAATGTCAGATCAATCTTGGTCTATAGATGGTGAAAATATTGAACCAATATAGAAATTTAGGTATTATTTTAATTTAACAAAAAGCATTTATCTTAAGTCATTTTGATATTAGTATTTATATTGACTTATAGTTTAAGTGCAGAGTGAAGGTTTTCACAGAACAGTAAAAGAATATGAAATCCTCTCTTTCTATCAACCTCAGGCACATATTCCAAGAGTTTCTACCAAGTACTCGAAACTTTGTGGTAGTTATACATCATTGTTTAATTAATCCTCTGGAATGTGCTATGCATTGTACTAGATTGTGGAACCTCAAAGAAAGATGAGACATTGGCTCTGTCCTTCAGTTTAGTGTTTAGAGGTAACTATAATACAATGCAGTAAGTGTGATAATAGAGGTTAAGGACAAACTGTGATAAGAATACAGTAAAGAAGGCTCAAGATGAGTCAGAGATTAGGTTTGGCTGGGCTTTGAAGAATGGGTAGTATTTCCAGGTAATGATGGTGTGGAAGAACACTCAAGGCAGAGGAAATGGCTTAAGAAAGGCACTGGGACATTGAAGTATATTGTCTCTTGGAGAAAGAAGATGGTTTATTGAGGCTGGGGTACAGGTGAATGTAAGGAAAAGAGGGTAATAGAAGAAGAGGAAGGATAACATGGGGCCCAGTATTGAAGGTTCTGATGTATCTTGTAGGCAGTTTTACTTTATCCTACAGGTAAGAGGAAGCCATTATATATTTTGCAGAGGGACTAAAGGACTCTCCTTTACAATGAGTTACTTTTTTAAAGAAAGTTGGACATTTGGAACAGGAAGAAGCAAAGAAACACAAAATATGAATCAAGGAAGGGACAGTGAAAACTATTGAGAACCAATGCTAGGTGCATATCTAAAACTATATCTTAATTTTGAGTGTGGATCAGCTAACAGTATCTGCAAGGTTAATAATTTAGGCATGAAAAAATTTAGGTTTGCTGGCAGACTAATGATAAAGTACCAGTGGAGCTTACCATTATGAATCTGTAATCACAGACTCATGGAATGTCCACACGAGACTTTCATGATCATCCAATGTGTGGGCCCTTTGAAGGGAACTTTTTAGAGAAAGCAGCATGATAGTAATTGCATTTTTAGATCAATCAGTTGGTTGAGAAAATACAAGTAAAAATCAGTTATTAAAAGCATTGTTCAATGTTTTATTTAATCACAGAAGCATATACATATATTTGAAAAATAGTGGCATACTTGTGAGACATTTGGTCTATAGACACTGTATAACTTAGTGATTAAGGACTCAGACTCTGGGATATCTAGAACCTAGTTTGAATCCATTACCTGCTAACTGTAACTTTGGATAAATACTTGTCCATCTGTGCCTCAGTTTTCTCATCCATAAAATGTGAATAACAATAGTACCTACTTCATAGATCTGTCATACGGATTATAAATGAATTAATATATGTAAAGAGTCTGGGACAATACCTAGCACATTATAAGGGCTATTGTAGAAGTCCTTGTTTTGTGTAGTCATGCAGTCATTCAGAGACTGTCTTCTAAGTTTTTCTTTTGTTGTTCTTAGATTCTTGTTCTGATGAGTGATTGATGGGGTCTTTGAATAGTATGTTATTAAAAAGATACCATTATTTTTAGAAATTTGTGTTCACAATTTTATTTCATCTTTTTTGAGATCTCTGCCCACCTCGTGCCAAAACATGTGTTAGAGTTATCAATCCCTTCTTCCTCACTTGTGGTTCCTGGAGAGAATTAAGTCCTAATTCCTTTTAGAAACCTTTTTATAAACAATCTCTCTCCTGTGTATCTGCAGTGGTACTAGTATTGTACCATTCTTCAGATAATTGATTTTCTGTGGTCAAATGATTTTCTGTGGTCAAATGATTTTCTGTGGTCCAGGCGAGGAACCCCAAATGTTAGAGGACATATAAATCAGGCCATCTTGGCTGCTCTCTTTCATGTGGTAATGATAATGGCAGTGGCTGCTTTCATCTGTTTGTTTTTGTATTTTTTTTTTTAAATAGACTTTTTTCTTTAGAGCAGTTTTAGGTTCATAGTAAAATTAAGCAGAGGGTACAGAGATTTCCCACTGTAATTTTTTAGTTTCTATAGCTTTTTTCATTAAACATAAAGTATAGTACATAAATAAATATAGCATTTTAAAAATGATTAATCTTTAGGAAATTCCTTCCTACACTGAGATCTTTATTTTCTTCCATACATTTTTTTTTTAATTTTATCTTCCATACATTTTAAAGTTTTGATTTTCACAGTTAGGTCTGTAATATACCTGGAATTTATTTTTCTCTTTAATGTGATTTATGGTCTTCTTTTTATTTTATTCTTTACCATATGGGTATGCCCAGCATATATACTGAATATTTAATTCTTTTTCCTTCCAGTCAATTTTTTTTTTCCAAGTTCGTGTCAGACGGGTAATGTGCTGAGGTTGTAACAAGGTTTGAGGAGAGCTACATGTCACACAATCGTGTGAACACCCAATCATCATGCTTATGAACCACAAAAGGATCCTCCTTCCAGTCAATTTTAATGTCATGTTTTCACATCATTATTTCTGTATATACTAGATCTCTGTCTAAATTCTGTTTTCTGCTCCCTCAATCTATTTTTCTATCCTTGTATCAATACCAAACTGTCTTAATTATTTTAGTTTCCCTATAGTTCATAATACCTGGTCAGTTAAGTCCTTTTACGTTTTACTGTGCTGTTTCTTTTTCTTTTTTCTTCCAAATGTGTTTTAGAACCAGCTTGTCAGGCTTCTTGCAAAACCTTATTAGGATTTTCATTGGAATGTATAGATTAATTGGGAAAGAATTGACATCTTTATGATGTCACTCATCATTCACAAATATTTATGGAGTACCTCTTGTATACTGGGAACTGGGAAGATAGCAGTGAACAAAACTCACAAATACTCCCAGCTAGTGGAGCTTATGTTGTAGTGGAAAGAAGTAGACCATAAGCAATATAATTTATTTAAATTATATGCTTTGTTATTCATAATAGCCAAAAACTGGGAGAAATCTAAATGTCCATCAAATATGTATCCATACAATGAATACTGCTCAGCAATAAAAAGGAACAAACTGCCTATACATGCAACAACTGAGACTAGATTTACAAAGCTGGATAAAATAGATTATGTATGGTATGATTCCATTTATATGAAATTTCTACAAAAGGGAAAAACTGTAGTGACAGCAGATCATTGGTTGCCTGGGGCTTCAAATAGGAGTGAGGATTGACTGCAAAGTAGTATGAGGGAACTTTTCAGATAATGGAAGTGGTATAAACTGGGTTGTGATGATGGTTGTACAACTGTATATTTGCTAAAACTTACTTAATTGTATACTTAAAATGGACAAATTTTATGATATGTAAATCAAATTTTAGTCATGAAAGAAATTGAAGAAGACACAAAAAGATTGAAGAGCATTCCATGCTCATGGATTGGAAGAATAAACAGTTAAAATGTTTGTACTGCCTAGAGCTATCTATATTTTCAGTGCCATCCCGATTCAAAATTCCACCGACATTTTTCAAAGAGCTAAAACAAACAATCCTAAAATTTGTATGGAATCAGAAGATATCCCAAATTGCTAAGGAAATTTTGAAAAAAGAAAAAACTGGGGGCATCACATTGCCTGATTTTAAGCTTTGCTACAAACTGTGATCACCAAGGCAGCATGGTACTGGCACAAAAATGGACACATAGACCAGTGGAACAGAGCAGAGAGCCCAGATATGGACCCTCGACTCTGTGGTCAAATAATCTTTGAAAAAGCAGGAAAAATATACAATGGAAAAAAGATAGTCTCTTCAATAAATGGTGCCGGGAAAATTGGACAGCTATGTATAGAAGAGTGAAACTCGAACATTCTATTACACCATACACAAAGATAAACTCCAAATGGGTAAAAGACCTCAGCCTGAGGCAGGAATCTATCAAAATCCTAGAGGCGGGCCGCCTGGGTGGCTCAGTGGGTTAAAGCCTCTGCCTTCGGCTCAGGTCATGATCCCAGGGTCCTGGGATCGAGCCCCACATCGGGCTCTCTGCTCAGCGGGGAGCCTGCTTCTTTCTCTCTGCCTCCCTCTCTGCCTACTTGTGATCTCTGTCTGTCAAAGAAATAAAATATTTGGAAAAAAAAATCCTAGAGGAGAACATAGGCAGTAACCTCTTCGACATCAGCCACCACAGCTTCTTTCAAGATATGTCTCCAAAGGCAAAGGAAACAAAAGCAAAAATGAACTTTTGGGACTTCATCAAGATCAAAAGCTTCTGCACGGCAAAGGAAACAGTTAACAAAACAAAGAGGCAACCCACAGAATGGGAGAAGATATTTGCAAATGACACTACAGACAAAGGGCTGATATCCAAGATCTATAAAGAGCTCTTCAGACTCAACACACACAAAACAGAAAATCATGTCAAAAAAGGGGCAGAAGACACTAACAGACAGTTCTCTAAAGAAGACATACAAATAGCCAACAGACAAATGACAGACACATGAAAAAATGTTCATCATCATTAGCCATCAGGGAGATTCAAATCAAAATCACACTGATACCACTTTATACCAGTTAGAATGGCAAAGATTAACAAGACAGGAAACAACAAGTGTTGGAGAGGCTGTGGAGAAGGGAATCCTCTTACACTGTTGTTGGGAATGCAAGTTGGTGCAGCCACTTGGGAAAACAGTGTGGAGATTCCTTAAGAAATTAAAAATAGAACTACCCTATGACCCTACCATTGCACTACTGGGTATTTACCCCAAAGATACAGATGTAGTGAAAAGAAGGGCCGTTTGTACCCCAGTGTTCATAGCAGCAATGGCCATGGTTGCCAAACTGTGGAAAGAACCAGGATGCCCTTCAATGGACAAATGGACAAAGAAGATATGGTCCATGTATTATGCCTCCATCAGAAAGGATGAATACCCAACTTTTATATCAACATGGATGATATTGGAAGAGATTATGCTGAGTGAAATAAGTCAAGTAGAGAAAGTCAATTATCATATGGTTTCACTTACTTGTGGAGCATAAGGAATAACATGGAGGACATTGGGATATGGAGAGGAGAAGTGAGTTGGGGGAAATCAGAGGTGGAGACAAACCATGAGAGACTGTGGACTCTGAGAAACAAACTGAGGGTTTTGGAGGGGGTGGGGGGCTGGGTGAGCCTGGTGGTGGGTAGTATGGAGGGCATGTATTGGATGGAGCACTGGGTGAGGTGCATAAACAATGAATTTTGGAACACCGGGAAAAAAAAAAGAAACAATAAAAAAATAAAATAAAGATGTTTAAAGTAATTATTTTATACCAATACAGATGAGCCTTGAAAACATGCTAAGTCACAAAGAAGTCAGTCATAGAAAACCAGATGTTGTATGATTTAATTTATAATAACTATCCAGAATAGACAAAGCTTATCAAGATAGAAAGTAGATTGATGGTTGCCTGGGGTGATTGGGAGGGAAATAGAGAGTGACTTGCTAGTGGGTATAGGGTTTATTTTTGGGGTGATTGAAAATGTTCTAAAAATAAATTGTGATGATTCCGTAACTCTCTGAAGGTACTAAAAGCCATTGAATTGTACACTTTAAATGGGTGAGTTGTATAGTATGTTTATCTGAATAAAGCTGTTCTAGAAAATGAATAAAACTACTGCTATATATGAAGGACACTTAGGGGAGGGAGGTGGTGGTAGTGGTGCTGGTGAGGAAGGCCTCACTGTGAGAAGGTTATAGTTGAGCAAAGACTTGAAAGAGATGAGGGTTTGAGCCATATGGATACCTGGGGAAGACCTTTTTCTAGGAAGAAGGGATAATCAATGGAAGATCCTGAGAAAGGAGCCGGTCTAGCATGTTTGAGGAGCAGCAGCAAGGCCAGAGTGACTGAGCAAGGGAGAGCGCAGTAGGAAATGAAGTCGGAGTTGCAGGGCCATTGTGAGGGCTTTGGTATTTACAGTAAGGGAAATGGGGAATCAGTGCCGAATTTTGTATAGAGAAGTGACTCATCTGACAGATTTTTTTTTTTCAGTGGCTGCTGGGCTGAAAATAAACTGTAGGTAGCCTGGGTAGAAGCAGGGAAACCAGTTAGAAGGCAGAAATCCAAGAGAGAGAACGGTGACTTGGACCAAGGTTGAGGAAAAAAGTGGTCAGATTTTGAATATGTTTTGAAGGAAGATGCAATAAAATTTGCTGACATTTTGGAGATGAGCTGTGAGAGAAAGAAAAGAGTCAAAGAACATGCTAGATTTTTTGGCCGCAGAAATTAAGAGGGAGAAGATTGAGGATAAAGCAGATTTGGGGGGGAATACCAGGAGTTCTGTTTTTGACATGTTCGAGAAGCTCATCAGACATCCAAAGATAGGTTTGAGTAAGCAAACTGGATTTTAAAATCTGGAGTCTAGGGAGGAAATCCTGAAGTAAAGACAGTATTTAAAGCTGGGATATCTCCAATCTACCAACATAATATATTTAATAAGACTTTGTATTCCCTTAAGATGGGGTTTTAAAAATTGTTAACCTTCCCCACTCTCCAAAGATAATAGATGTTAATATTCTTGTATTTCAGGATCTGCAAGATGAAGTTCAAAGGGAGAATACTAATCTACAAAAACTACAGGCCCAGAAACAGCACGTACAGGAACTCCTTGATGGACTGGATGAGCAGAAATCCCAGCTGGAGGAGCAACTGAAGGAAGTTAGAAAGAAATGCGCTGAGGAGGCCCAGCTGGTAAAGTCTAGGGTGGAAACATTCTTTGCTTTTTGTTGTTGCTTTTGTTGTTAGGTAGCAATCTAGTCAACAGTTGGGGCACATAAAGGAGTTGGAGCGCTGTTCATCTAGAAACTATAGGTCCTCTTTTGGGGAAAGAGGGCACTTACTGTACTGCTTTTCCAGATTTTAACTGACTGAGCCACCCAGGCACCCCGATTACTTTCCAAATTTTAGCTGAAAGTGTGGTACTTATGCCTTCAAGTCCCTCTATTTATTTCCTAATTGCCCTTTTCTACCAAAAATACATACCTCAAAAAAAAAAAACAACCAAACCCCACCAAAATAGTAAACCAAACAAATAAACATATTTGCATTATGGAGCATTTTAATGACAACTCTTTTTTTTTTTTTTTTAATCCCTCTTTCTTGTCATTTACTCCCATGTTACAGATCTCATCCCTGAAAGCTGAATTAACTAGTCAAGAATCGCAGATCTCTACTTACGAGGAAGAGCTGGCCAAAGCTAGGGAAGAGCTTAGTCGCCTACAGCAAGAAACAGCAGAATTGGAGGAGAGTGTGGAGTCAGGGAAGGCTCAGCTAGGACCTCTTCAGCAGCACCTGCAAGATTCACAACAGGAAATCAGTTCAGTAAGTCTTTGTGGCAATGAGACATGCTCAAATGGGGCTTTACCATATCCTCTTAGTAAATAATACTTTCTCAATTTGTGTTCTTTTCTCTCTGCCTAGTCTGTTATTTTTTTATTCTTTTTATACAAGTAGGTTTCTTGTTGCCTGTCACAAGTTAAAATTGTCATACATCTTGTACATCTGGTTATTATCACTGGAGTCATGGCTAAGGGTATGGGTTTTATAGATGTATGGTTTAGGTTCAAGTTCTGGCTCTGCCACTTACTGCCTGAATCATCTTAGTATCAGATTCCTCATCTTTAAAGTTGGAGAATTTAAAAAAAAATTGGAGAATTAACAGTCTCTCTAGCTTTTTATGTCTGCTGTAAGGATTAAATGAAATAAATGTAAAGGATTAAACACTGTGAGACAGTTTAGCATTGTTTGGTACGTAAATGCTCTCCCAAGTGTTTATTTTTATGTAAACCCTCCCCAACCTTAGCTTATTTGGAGACCTTTATTATTTTAATTAGGAAATTGTTCTTTATATAGATAAAAATGCTTTTTTATGTGGGTCCACAGTATAGATCTTTTGCTTTGTCATTTCTAGGCTAACCTAAATGGAGAATAATATTTTATAGAATGATAGTAAGATGGTTAGGAGGAGAGAGATGGTATAACTCATTCCTTTCATTTCAAATTTGAACAAACTGAAGCCAAGGAAGGTTAGGCAACTTACTTACCTGTGGTTAGCATTGCCTTTAAAAGAGCCACAGCCTAGAATCTAGATCTTCTAACATGTAGTCCTGTGTTCTCAGTTAATTATTATGTGTAGCAAAGTCCTACCCCTTGTTAGGCTTTCTTCCCCACTCTTTTTTTTTTTTTTTAAAGATTTATTTATATATTTATTTGACAGACAGAGGTCTCAAGTAGGCAGAGAGGCAGGCAGAGACAGAGAGGGAAGCAGGCTCCCTGCTGAGCAGAGACACCCCTCCCCCGCATACGGGGCTCAATCCCAGGACCCTGGGATCATGACCTGAGCTGAAGGCAGAGGTTTTAACCCACTGAGCCACCCAGGCACCCCCTTTCTTCCCCTCTCTTATCTCACAGGTGAATACCTACTCCCTCATCTTGTAAGACATGGCTTAACTTCTTACTACTTTACAGCATTTTCTGAACCCTGTCTATATTGGACTCTGCTTCTGTTACAGCAATAGTAACATTTCCCCCTGCATATTTGTTAATGTGTCTGTCTCCCTCAGCAGACTGAGCTTTTTGGACTAGGAACATTTTTTTTCTCTCTTATCATTTAGCACAGTTCTTATCCCAGTGTAGGTACTCAATAAACAGGTAACCCAAAAGAAGGCTGTCTTAGTGGGAATGCTACCAGCTGAATGAATATTCTTTTTTTTTTTTTTTTTTGGAAGATTTTATTTATTTATTTGACAGAGAGAGAAAGATCATAAGTAGGCAGAGAGGCAGGCAAGCGGGGTGGAGGGAGAGCAGACTCCCTGCTGAACAAAGAGCCTGATACGGGGCTCCATCCCAGGACCCTGAGATCATGACCTGAGCTGAAGGCAGAGGCTTAACCCACTGAGCCACCCAGGCGCCCATGAATGAATATTCTTTAAAATAATTTTCTTCTTTGAGTTTACTTAAAAATTTTTTTATAAATAATTTACATACCATAAGATTTATAGGTTTTAAGGATGCAATTCAGCAATTTTCGGTAAACTTAGAATTGTTCAAACACCACAATTCAGTTTTAGAACATTTCTGTCACTCCTAAAACACTCCTTGGACCCATTTGTAGTGAGTCCCAACTTCTGCCCCTAGGTAACTACTGGTCTTTCTCCTTCTGTATGTTTGCCTTTTCTCAGCACTTCATGTAGATGAAATCTGACACTTTGTAGTGTTTTTCTTGAGGTTTCCTTCACAAGCATAATGTTTTTGAGGCTGATCTGTTTTGTAGAATGTATCAACACTGTATTTCATTGTATATTTATAAAGTATTTTGTTTATTTGCTCACTGATTAATGGGCATTTGGAATCTTTCTACTTGTTGGCTATTACAAATAGTGCTGCTATGAAAATTTGCATATAATTCTTTGTGTGGACATGTGTTTTCATTTTTGGGGAGTATGGAATAGTTGATTATATTGTGAAGTTATGTTTAAATTTTTTTTTAACTTTAAATTGCAAAACGTTGTCCAAAGTCGCTATACCATTTCACATTCCCACTGGCAGTATATGAGGGTTCCAGTTTCTCCACAATCTTACCAACACTTTATTGTCCTCCTAACTAATTTTAGTCATTCTAGTGGGTGTGAAGTGGTATCTCATAGTTTCTAATTTCTATTTTTCTAATTTCTAGTCATGTGCTTATTACCCATTTGTATATCCTCTTGGATAAAATGTCTGTATAAATCTTTTTCCCATTTAAAAAAATGTATTGTCTAATTATTATTAAATTACAAAAGTTTTAAAAAATATCTCCTGGATATAAGTTCCTTATCAGATGTTTGATTTGCAAATAATTTCTCCCAGTATCTGGCTTGTCTCTTCATTTTCTTTAAGTTTTTTGAAAGGGAATTTCTTTCAAAGGAAGGAACATAAATGAGAAAAGTAGAAAAGATTCTGGATATTATAAATTATCATCGAGAAAATAAAACATTGTTTTTGAGCAAGGAAAATAATCTCAGCAAACTATACTACTACCAAGTGTGCCAGATAATATTTGCTATCTGTGGAAGGAATTATTTTATATTCTTGCATCTGATCTCAAACCTTAAGAACAAACATACCAGGGGCACCTGGCTGGCTCAGTCAGTAACACATTTGACTCATGATCTTGGGGTTGTAAGTTCAAGCCGCACGTTGGGTGTAGAATTTATTTAGGAAAGTAAATAAATAAGTAAATAAATCAGCCACAGACACACAAAAAAAGAACATACTGATTCCTTATATTTGACTTAGTGACTTGTGTGTCTTTCCCACAGAGGGCAGTATTTTCCCATGGGCCTATTAAGAGATGAAAATCCAAACTGTAAATTACCCTGAAACTTTAATTGCTCTTTAAAGCTAAACTACAGCTTTTCTGGAAAAAGGAATAACTTAGGAAAAATTTCTGACTTGCCTAATTTTCATTTATACTTCTTACCTTATATTTATGGTAAGAAAAAGTAAAGAACCTTTGGCTTTAATTCTATGTATCTTACTTACACAGTATATACTGTTTTTATCCAAATGTTTCTGGCATTGTGATAGTTCATTGCATTTCTCTTGCACAGTTTGTGAAGAACTTGTGTTAGTTGTGTAATTTTTTTTTTTCTATATCCTTCAAGTTTATGCAGAGACTAAGGAAGAAGACAGGCTAAGTGACAGGTGTGTGAGAGGGCAGGCACAGGAAGGCCCAGTTTTGTTCAAGATTTTATTGTCTCAGAAGTAACTCTAAGAAATAAGTTGTCTTGAATAGTACTCTTTGATAAGCAAGTATTTCCACATACTGCTTCATCTATATAATGGTTATTATTTTAGTGTTAAGGTTTTAAATTTTAGACTGTAAAGGTTTAGTGGATATTGAAATTATTTTAATGGTCATGATAAAATTTTTTAAAAAAATGAATTAAGACAGGACTGTTGTGGATTGTTCAGAGCTTTTGAATCTGGTGCTGCTGACTACCAAAGTGTTCGTTATTTGGGACTCCATGAGCTGACCCAGCTTGACATACTGGTAACTAGAAGTGAATAAACATCATCTTACTGTTCTTCAAATGCATGTGGCCCGAGGTGTTAAGATCATTTTGTGAGCTTCATAGGTTCAGTCAGGGACAAGAAAAAAGTCAGACAGGCCGTGCCTGGGAAAATAGGAGATACTGCGCAGCCCTGAAGCAGATGGACAAGAGGGGAGCTCTGTTTCTGGTCCCCACAGAAGACATCTCCCTGGCCAATATAGTCAGTGATTGTGCCTAAATCAGTGAGAAACACTGCCTTATCCATAAAACATAATATTATTTTCTCCATATAACGTAAAAGTGTTCCATACATGCACATTTGTTTTCCTAATATACATTGCAAGTTTTTCATATATAAAAAAATTGAGTTAACTGTTGGTAGTAATGGAGTACTACACTATGTATATTTTTAAAATAGAAAGTGAAAAGTCTGACAGTTCTACTTCCTGGAGAAAAACAATATTTGCAGCATGGTATCTTTTTAGAATTCTGTCTGTACATGGATGCACCTCTCTGTGTGTGCCTGTGCATTCATATGTATACCTATACAAGTTGTTTTTTGTTTAGAAAAAATAAAGACATACTTCGTATACAAAAAATAAGAATGAAATAAGACAGAATAGGAAATATGATGGTGCATTACATGGAATAAGGATACATATTACTTCATGAAACTTTTTCATAATTGTATATACATATGTATGTGCATATAAATTATACATATGGATGAATGTGTCTATATTGCACTTATGTGTTTATGTGTGTATATACACACAGAGAGACCTAGCCAAATAAATACATGTATTCACTGGGTTAGGATGTAAATCTATTTCTTTCCATAGAATAATGTAAAAAAAAAATGTTTTATAAGCCACAACTTAATATCACTGGGAATATACAAGGCACATGCTGTGTATTACAGATTTGTAGTATTTTGGATTGTTTAAATTCTAAATACAATGCACTGTGATAGATACAAATGCTTACTAATATCCATGGTTTAAATTTATAAGCACAATACTATGTCCATTCAGTAAACATAAATTAAGCACTATAGTATATACATCATTGTGGTAGATATTGGCAGTACGAAGTTGATAGCAAAAGTTGTGGTTCCTACCCTCAAAGAGCTCAAGGTCTTTAGCTTTTTAAAAACGGAGTAAATTAGGGGCACCTGGGTGGCTCAGTGGGTTGAGCCTCTGCCTTCGGCTCAGGTCATGATCTCAGGGTGCTGGGATCGAGTCCTGCATCGGGCTCTCTGCTTGGCAGGGAGCCTGCTTCCCTGTCTCTCTCTCTCTCTCTGCCTGCCTCTCTGCCTACTTGTGATCTCTGTCTGTCAAATAAATAAAATCTTTAAAAACAAACAAAAAAAAAACGGAGTAAATTAGTAGAAAAGAAACAGGGAAACTTAGTTGGTACAATAGTGAGAAACGCAGTGTGCTAGGCACTTTTATACACATTGTCCATTATTTATACAAACCTTTACATTTTACAGAGTTCTTTCAGATAGATCTTTGCCTCATTTAATCATCTGTGGAGAAAGGTCTTACTTTATAGATTAAGAAATAAAGGCTAGAAGAGGTGACTTTAACTAAGATCACTTGACTAGAAAGTGACAGAGATTGACTGACATCTGTTTTCCCAGTTGAATGTAGTGTTCTTTTCCCAGGTTATGGCCCTGAAAAGATCTGTGGCAAATTAAAGATTCTAAAATGAGCAAGTTAAAAACCTTATGCAGAAAATAAGATTAGGGGAACTGAGCCTTGATTTATAAAATGTCCAGAAAACACAGCATGCTAATAAATAAAGGGAATTCCAATATAATGAAAAAAATATATTTTACGAAAAATAGAAACTATTCAGTAAAATTCCATTCATTACTCTTTTTCACTAGGAAACATATTTTGATTTTGCCCTCTCTTCAGTTTCTTTGAGATATTTATTAATTTTTCTTTATTACAGATGTTAGTATCAATAAGCATCATTTTTTCCCTGCCTCTGGACCCAATATTTTTCTTTTAATATATATTACAGTTTATTATATTCTGCCTCTCCCTCCCTCTGTTGTTCCAGGAATATAAAGTCACTTGGATACTGGGATCCAAAATACTTTGTCCTTTATTTAACATGTTTAGAATAGCTTGGATTTTAGAGACCACTCCTAGGGTTCTAGCCCATTAATAAATAATGCTGGAGCATAGAACAGTAGCTCCCTTTACCTTAGTCTTCACTCCTCTCCTTCCCAATAGAAGTATGGATGGCTCTAAATCCTTGTGTTCTCTCCCCGAACTTCCTTTTTTTTTTTTTTTCCCAGAGCTTCATCACACAATCTTCTCTTGTTCTCTTTGCCATCTTTTCCCCAATACCATGACCCTTTTTCCAGTTATCCCTAAAGGATACCAAGATGTAAATATTTGAATCACAATTTTTGGAGCTTTAAAAAGATGTGCAAAAGCAAATCCATGTATACTATAATGTCAAGAAAACTTACTGGGATGGATTACTGAAATCTCTCTAAATCGTGCTGCATTCCCAGAGGATTCTCCTTAATGGAAGCAAACTTATCTTTGAGTCTAAGGATGTAGCTATTTTTATGTTTTGTGTTCTTCTAGTAATAAATTCTGTTTTGTATTTCTACTTTGTGTTGACAGATGCAAATGAAGCTGATGGAAATGAAAGAGCTGGAAAACCATAATAATCAATTAAATTGGTGCAGTAGCCCACACAGCATTCTTATAAATGGTGCTACAGATTATTGCAGCCTTAGCACCA
Organism: Lontra canadensis; assembly: GCF_010015895.1. Classification (NCBI taxonomy): domain Eukaryota; kingdom Metazoa; phylum Chordata; class Mammalia; order Carnivora; family Mustelidae; genus Lontra; species Lontra canadensis. The sequence continues at coordinate 446,152 of NW_022631142.1, read as the reverse complement.
GCAGCAGTGAAACAGCTAACCTTAATGAGCATGCTGACAGCCAAGGCATGTTGGAGTCAGAGCCCATACACCAGGAGTCTCCAGTGAGTCTAATTGTTCTATAACCTTCATAATCAAGTTCAGAAGAAAAAAATTAATTCAGCTCAGGGATTTTGTTGACATCATACTTAATATAAATATGGAACCTTGCCTCATCTGAGGACAGTTGATTTTTTTCCCCAGAGGGAGAGAGTAGGTACTCTGATCCAATAGTTCTGACACTTAACTAGTGTAAAAATGTGATTTTAATCAATCCATTTGTTATAAAGCATGTTTTCAAAACAGTAGCTCTATAGATAGTAACTTTTTAAAACTTTTTTTTTTAAGTATTCTCACCCAATGCTGAAAGTAATTCTTTATTTCATAATGTTGAGGACTTTTATTTACTAGTTACTTAGCACACAGAAGTGTTGCTGTTATATGTGAGAGCTGCAGAGACAAAAGACTGTAACCCTGCCTTTAAGCAGCATACAGTCTAGCAGTGTAACACTGTGAAGGGCTGTGATAGTCAGGGAGGACAGCTTGGAGGGGCTCAAGATTGTATAGAGAAAGCTTTATAGGTGAGCTTCAGAATAAGAAGTATTAAGCAGAGAAGAAGGTGGTATATTCCTGGCAGAGAAAACAGCATTTGCATAGGTATGAGATGGGAGAATAATGCTGCACAGGGTCATAAGAAGTTCTCAAAGGATATCTTGTGATGGTGGGGGGAGTATTAGTAGGAAATGACGCCCTCTCATAGTGGCTCCCTGCATTACCTCTTACATAAAATATAGATGTCTGCACCCCATTACAAACTTGCTGAGCTAGAGTTTCTGGGATGGTGCCATGTACCTGTATTTTTCCAAAAAATTCCGTGGGTGATTATGAGGTGCCCCCTGGATAAAAATGACTACTTTTAGGTCAGAAAGGGACAGAGAGTAAGAAATTTAGATTCATTTTGAAGCATTGGGAGATTTATCTTACTGTGGTGAGTAGCCATTGAAGAATTTTAAGCAAGTTGTGACATAATTGCATTTCACTTTTAGAAAAATACAAAAAATGGATTTGAGAGTAGGACTGGATGCACAGAGATAGGTTAAGAGACTATTGGAATGATCTGTGTGAGATTGTTTTAGCCTAAACTGAAGCAGTAATAGGAGGGATGATGAGAAGAATACAAGTGTGAGAGATACTAAAGACATAAAATTAACAGACTTGATTTGTATTTAGGTGTTGCAGTCTTGGATACATTATACACTGTTCTTTTAAATACAAAAAGTTATCCTTCAAGGACATAGTGTGGTATGAAATGAAGATTTCCCCTGCCACTTCTTAAGCCCTATTACCTACTGGTCTAAATCCAGAAAGCAAGGGAAGCCATTGAAGGACGTTTAACCAGAAGAGCCCCAATCAGATTCATATTTTAGATCTATTCCTTTAGCTACTACAAGAAGGATCAGTTGGAAGGGCACATGTTGGAGGCAGGAAGGCAGTTAGAAGGTTACTCTGGAGCAGAAGGATGGTACTATAAATGGATGATAGTGACAATGAGGAAAGAAAGGAATGGATTTGAGAAGGAAGTAGGAGGTGAACTCAGCAAGACTTGGAGGCTAGCTGGGAAATGACACGAGGGAAGTGGTTAAGTGGTTTAAGTTTTCTGGCCTGAGTGACTTTGATGCTTAATGATACCGTTTTCCTAAGAAGATTTTAAGAGAAGAACTCATTTAATGAATGCATTCTCCTTGTCTTCTGTATTTTTAGCAATTTTTTGTTATCCTTTGTCAGTTTCCTCTGCCAAGTAGAAAATACATCTTTAGTCCATGTAACATTAATATTTCGTAGGCAAGAAGTAGTCCTGAAATACTGCCTTCTGGTGTGACTGATGATAATGAAGTGGCAACTACAGCTGTTCATGAGAAAGTTTGTCCTGAATTTAATAGTGACAGACATTCAAAAGAGGTAAAAATAATTTTATATGTAAATGTTCTTGTTACAGGTTTTCCTAGATAGCTAATACACTGTTTTAGGCTAAGGAAAGAAAAATGTATTAAGTGAACTTTATGACTACAGAAATATTTGTTATTTTTTCAAAGCATGTTATTTTATTTTAAAATGTTACATCTTAAAACTGGTTTCTAAAATAATACTTTTTAATTTAAAATTGTTTTTAGGGAGATCCATTTAATGTAGAATCAAGTTCACTGACAGATCCTGTTGCAGATACAAACTTGGATTTTTTCCAGTCTGATCCTTTTGTTGGCAGTAAGTACTCTTATTTTTATATTATGGACTTACCAAAAAAAAAAGTCTTTTTCATGTAACTATATAGGAATTAGGGCTCAGTTTTAAGATCCTACTTGTTACAGCAAAAGTAGAGGGGTGTAGAGATGTGATATGCTTATATTTGCTGGTAATTTTCCTCATCAGGCAACAAACTCCTGGGACGGAGCCCCTGATTAAGAGCATGTTTCTTCTGGGCGCCTGGGTGGCTCAGTGGGTTAAGCCTCTGCCTTCGGCTCAGGTCATGATCTCAGGGTCCTGGGATCGAGGCCCGCATCGGGCTCTCTGCTCAGCGGGGAGCCTGCTTTCTCCTCTCTCTCTCTATGCCTGCCTCTCTGCATACTTGTGATCTCTCTCTCTGTTTCAAATAAAAAAAAAAAAAAAAAAAAAAAAAAAAGAGCATGTTTCTTCTTCAGAATAAGGACCAAAAGAAAGGTATTATGGACCAGGAGAGGAGACTAGGTACTCTTAAGTCAACCAGCAATTTTTTACTGGAGTGCCAACACCATGCTTTTAAAACAGTGGAACCTATAGCAGTTAGAACCTAGATCCCTGCCCTTAAGGTGCCTATAGTCTTTTTGAAGAAATAGGAGTTGAGTAAATTGAAATACCTGATGTCAGTGTAAACTATGTTAAATACCTCTGGTGTCAAAACTCTTTTTGCATTTTGTTTATTCCAAATCAGTTTGTGAAACTGATTGTCAGTTTATGACAGTTTTTTTTTTCTCTAAGTTTTTATTTACATTCCAGTCAGTAAACATACAGTGTAATTTTTGTTTTAGGAGTAGAATTTAGTGATTCATCACTTACATACAACACCTGGTGCTTGTCACAAGAGGTGCCCTCCTTAATGTCCATCACCCATTTAACACTCTCCCCACCCCACCTCCCCTCTGATAACCACCAGTTTCTTCTCTGTAGTTGAGTCTGTTTCTTGGTTTGTTGCCTCTTTCTCTTTTTCCCCCAGGACGATCTGTTTCTTAAATTCCACATTTGAGTGAAATCATATGGTATTTGTCTTTCTCTGACTTACTTCGCTTAGCATAATACTTGCTAGTTCCATCCATGTTGTTGGAAATAAGATTTCATGTATATATGTATTTCATCTCTGTATATATACATACATATACTGCCTCTTCTGTATCCATTCATCAGTTGATGAATATTTGGTCTGTTTCCATAACTTGGCTATTGTAGATAATGCTGCTGTAAGCATTGAGGTGCATGTATCCCTTCACATTAGTATTTTTGTATTCTTTGGGTAAATACCTAGTAGTGCAGTTGCTTGATCATAGGGTAGTTCTATTTTTAACTCTCTGAGGAACCTCCATACTGTTTTCCAGAGTGGCTGTACCAGTTTGCTTTCCCACCAGCAGTGCAAGAGGGTTCCCCTTTTCTGCATCCTTGTCAACACCTGTTGTTTCTTGTGTTGTTAATTTTAGCCATTCTGACAGGTGTGAAGCATTATCTCATTGTAGTTTTGATGTGCACTTCCATGATGATGAGTGATGTTGAACATCTTTTTACATGTCTTCTGGCCATCTCTATATCTTCTTTGGTAAAATGTCTATTCATGTCTTGCCCACTTTTTTTTTTAAGATTTTATTTATTTGAGAGAGAGAGTGATTGAGAGTATTGGGGGGGAGGTGCAGAAGGAGAAGCCAACTCCCTGCTGAGGATGAAGCCCGATGTGGGGCTTGATCCCAGGACCCTGAGATCATGACGTAAGCCAAAGTCAGATGCTTAACTGATTAAGCCACTCAGGAATCCCTGTCCACTTTTTAATTGGATTATTTGGTTTTTTGGGTGTTGAGTTTTATAAGTTCTTTATATATTTTGGATACTAACCCCTTACTGGGTATGTCCTTTGCAAATACCTTTTGTGGAGCATCTTTCTATGTCCTTATTGGGCATTTGTGTAACTTCTTTGGAGAAATGTTCATTCAAAGAACTTGAGCATTTTTTATTGTTCATCTTTTTGTTGACTTATAAAAGTTCTTCATATATTCTGAATACAAGTCCCTAATCAAGTATGTGATTTGCAGATATTTTCTTGTATTTTGCGTTGTCTTAATTTTGATGAAGTCCAATTTATCTATATTTTCTTTCGTCACTTGTGCTTTTCATATCATTTCTAAGATCCAAAGTCATGAAGATTTACTCTTGGGTTTTCTTCTAAGAGTTTTATAGTTTTAGCTATTACATTTAGATCTTTGATCTATTTTTGGTTAATTTTGGACTATGGTATGAGATAGGGGTCTAGCTTTATTCTTTTGTATGTGGATATCCAGTTGTCCCAGCACCATTTGTTGAAAAGATTATGTTTGACCTATAGAACTGTCTTGGCACTCTTGTCAAAAATCAAATGACCATAAATGTAAGAGTTTATTTCTGAACTCTATAGTTCTAGAATTATTTTTTGCTTCAATAAGGCTCAGTGTCTTTGTTTCTGGAATAGTGATGGTAATACCCATTCAGAATTCTATGAAGGGCAGAGAATTCTGTTAGTAAAATTATTGCTGTTGTGCCTGTCTTTTCCCTTTTATTTGTAACCTCAGCTGGTGATCAAGGGGTAAGTATAGTTGGCTCCAGTTGAAATTTGCTTCTTCTGGGATGCCTGGGCTCAGCCAGTTAAGCATCTGCCTTTGGCTCAGATCATGATCCCAGAGTCCTGGGATTGAGCCCCACATCAGGCTCCCTGCTCGGTGGAGAGTCTGCTTCTTCCTCTGCCCCTCTCCCTGCTCATGCACACACTCTCTCTCTCACATAAATGAACTAAATCTTTAAAAAAAAAATAGGAGTCATTAGAAAAAAATTGCTTCGTTTATGAGGTATGTTGATGTTCTGCCTTTACTCTTTATTATTTTAAATGTTTCCTAAAAGTGTGTGGCATTTAGTGTTGAATCTACTTTGAGGTAGAGCTAACCAAACAGACTTTGCTTTTAGAAACTTTGCTTCTGTTTAAAGTTACCTTTAAGTAGTGATGTCCCAACAGTAAATATTGTTATTGTGATTTCTGCTTATTTATTTTGTCACAGGTGATCCTTTCAAGGATGATCCTTTTGGAAAAATTGGTATGTATATCATTGAGGTCCAGCTTAGCTGTAATTTCATTCTGCTTAATTATAAACTTGTGTTATATTTAGAAATGAAGGATCAAAGTAAGGTAGTTATAGGAAGTAGACTTCCTTTTTATTCAGTTTTTAAACTGATAAAAGGCCCCACTAAAGGTTATATGTGCTTGGCATTTTCAGAGAGAAATTGGTAGATTCTTGTCAATTTGCTTAATTAACCATTAGCTTTATTTTTTAAATTACATTTGTGTTTATATTTTTATACTTTTAATAATACTTAGACTGATTTCTCCTTGTTAGTCAAGGAGTAGATGAGTATAGTGATCTGTACTACTTCAGTGTTTAGAACATTTTGTTTTCCTAAGATTATAGCATATGAATGGGGGGAAAGGAAACATCTTAAAGAATTACTAAATCTCAAGCTTGATAAAATACTCTTTCCCTGGTCTTGTGTACCTTTGTTATGCTTCTGAAACCTGTTCCAAATAAGTTTATTAGGGGAGAGACTATTTTTTCACAAAATCACAAAGGAATTTGTGATTTCTCCTCCCCTAAAATTAGAATCACTAGTTTAAAGGAATTATTTCAACCTAGCATACAAGTAATCTTTGTGTAATAAGTATTAGAATTATTGATTTGCTTTGGGTGAATGATGAGCAAGTAGGACAAAGAATATTAATTAAAGCTGTTTTAGGTACAACTCTCTGTTTTTTTAATGGTCAATAATCATGATGCCAAGTACCTAATTTAGATTCTGCAGAAGTTCAAAATGTCTTTTAATTAAGGCAGTTATTATACCTTTAGGTGATAGGAAATTTAGTGTAGTAGTTTTCAGTCTTTCATATATGTGCTGTATTTTCTTAGATCCATTTGGAGGTGATCCTTTCAAAGGTTCAGATCCATTTGCATCTGACTGTTTCTTCAAGCAGTCTTCTGCTGACCCTTTTGCCACTTCAAGTACTGACCCTTTCAGTGCAGCCAGCAATAGCAGTAACACTTCGGTAAGTGGAGGGTTAAAAACTGTTACATGGATAACAGTCGTCCTAGGTGAGTTTCTTGAAATATACAGTAATGTAAGGATCCTCTTTTAGATTACTTTCGATGGGCTATGTGAAAATGTCAGTCTCATCCAGTCCATCTAGTTTTTGGTTCAGACTGGCATTTCACAGCTTTATCTGCCCGGTAATTAGCTGGAATAACTTACTTTCATCTAAAAATCAGGTCCATCCTTAATAAGGATCAGGTATTATCCCATTGGCATATATAAAATAAATGGTTCGAAATCCATTAACTAGTCTTTAAAGCTTTTCAGAAATGTGTGCTATGCATTATTGAAATAATGAAAATCAACCTAAAAATAGCATTGATGTTTTAGAAAGATAAAATCACTTATAGACACATTTTATATATATTTAATAACACATACATGTTAATCTTGTAGAGAAATACAAATTCCTACTAAATGTCAGACCCTCTTTTGTGATCTTCACAACCTTGCAAAGTAGGTATTGGTAGCCCTGTTTTAATAATAAAAACACTGGGACTCGGAAGTAACCAAGGTCATATAGCTAAGTGCTTTATCGTCTGGAGGCTTTAAAAGAAAATATATTATGGATATTTAAACATACCCAAAATAGAGTAATATAATGAGATATTATAAGAAACCTCCATGTAAGGATGTCTGGGTGGCTCAGTTGGTTAAGCAAATGCCTTCAGCTCAGGTCATGATCCCAGGGTCTTGGTATTGAGTCCCACATGGGACTCCTTGCTCAGCGGGGAGCCTGCTTCTCCCTCTGCCTGTTCTGCCTTCTCTGCCTGCCACTGCCCCAGCTTGGGCTCTCTCTCTTTCTCTCTAAAAAATAAATATTAAAAAAAAAAAAAAGGGAAGAAACCTCCATGTATCCATTACCCAATTTCAATAATTATGAATGGTTTTAGAATTTGTTTATTTTTTATTTAGAGGCTTATTTTTTTAATTAACACATAATGTATTATTTGCCCCAGGGGTACAGGTCTGGTGAATCATCAGTCTTACACAACTGACAGCGCTCACCATAGCACATACCCTCCCCAGTGTCCATAACCCAGCCACCCTATCCCTCCTCTCCCCAGCCCCCAGCAACCTTCAGTTTGTTTCCTGAGATTAAGAGTCTCTTATGGTTTGTCTCCCTCCCCAGCCCCATCTTGTTTCATTTTATCCCTCCCTACCCCCCTGCCCTGCCTTTCAAATTCCTCATATCAGAGAGATCATAGATAATTGTCTTTTAGAGGATTATTTTGTTAAGCAGGATGTTTCATCCAGACAAGAAAAATTGATGGGTATTTGAAGCAAAAAATTTGTCTTTTAATTCTCTTAGATTAAGAATACTCCCTTAAAAGATGGGGCGCCCAGGTGGCTCAGTGGGTTAAAGCCTCTGCCTTCGGCTCAGGTGATGATCCCAGGGTTCTGGGATCGAGGCCCACATCGGGCTCTCTGCTCATTGAGGAGCCTGCTTCCTCCTCTCTCTCTCTCTGCCTGCCTCCCCACCTACTCGTGATATCTCTTTCTGTCAAATAAATAAATCTTAAAAAAAAAAAAAATACTCCCTTAAAAGAGTAATTGATTCTTTTAAAGTTAAATTCTGATATTCTTTAATTGCTTTCCTACTGTACTCAGTAAAGAGCTATTTGGCCAACAGCTGGTATTTTCCATTGATGTAAAAGTGAGCAAGTGCCTCCATAACTGAATATTTGTGGTTTCCACAGGCTACTGGATACTCTGTTTTCCTACACTTAGTTTGCAGTGTGGATCCATTTGCCAAATTCTTCTAAAATTGTCTGCAACCTGAATTTTTTTCCTGTTACCTTACTGTAGTCTCTCATTCTCCACTTTTATCTTTAAAGAGCAAGAAAACCAAAGCAGCTCTTCCTAATTTAAAAGTAAAGCAGGTTTCTGCTGTTCCTCTTGCCTGATGAAAATTCTCCACCATTTGTCCTATTTACTTCTTCTCTTATCTCCCCAGTTTGTGAAAGCTGTATTGCACTTGCTGACTGCTCTGGATTTCTCCATTAAAAACTAAACAAAAAACCAAATTGGCAATATAACAATAGCTTTGCTTATCTCCTCTCTTCTATGTACCAGGCATGGTGCTAAGCTCTGTTCATGTGTTACCCATCTCATCGTCACACTATTTCTGTGAAACTCTTGTTACCATTCTCATTTTAAAGGTAAAGTAAATGAGACTTAGAGGTTAAATGATAGTAAGTTAGTAAGTGGTAGAACTGAATTCAGACCTTCGTTTATCTGACCAAAATCTAAGTCCTGTAGTCCAAGATTTAAACTTAATTCTTCCCAGCTACAGAGCCCATATGTATTGTGATCTTCATTCTTTTCAAACAGGCCTCTGATTATGTTTCTAGATCTGAATCTCTCCCCTAAAGTCTTTCCTATTCCCTCAAGGCTAGTCTCTGCTTTCAGAGGGATATAATTTAAAAAACCAAAGTGAAACAAAACAACTATTTCTTACTTTCCTAGTTAGTGTATGATAGCATTGTGTGGGTACTAAGTCATACAGTCAGAGTGGGGAGTAGATGGCTGATATGGAAGAGAGAGAATTTCAGTAATAAATTTGGTGACCTTGTAGGAAGATTTTGGAACCTTAATTCTATAAAATACTACCTGAATTATAGTTACAAAAATTACTTTTGCGTATTAAATTGCGTAATTATCAAACTGAAGATGACATAGAGTCTAATGGCCTCATTCTTTCAAAGGCTATGCAGTCCATCCTGTTCCCCCCTGCTGTCTCAATGATCTTTTAGGTGGTGGCACAGTGTATTATGAGGAAGGAATAGAAATTAAACCTGACACTTATGTAGGCCTGCTTTTTGTCTTTCTCTCTGTAATGGTGATTAAAATCTATAAGCTTTTGTTAAAAATCAGGCCTGTTAGGGGCTCCTGGGTAGCTCAGTGGGTTAAAGCCTCTGCCTTCGGCTCAGGTCATGATCCCAGGGTCCTGGGATTGAGCCCCACATCGGGTTCTCTGCTCAGCAGGGGTCTGCTGCTTCCTCTCTCTCTGTCTGCCTCTCTGCCTACTTGTGATCTCTGTCTGTAAGATAAATAAATAAAATCTTAAAAAAAAAAATCAGGCCTGTTAGGTTGTTTTTCCCCTGAAAGTCAAGAGAAGAAGCAATAATAATTGGTGACTTACGTCAGGCGTTATCTCTCACACTGTTTTTTTTTGACTATTATATTAGGAACCATGCAAAGTTACCTGGCTATACAGACCACCTTAATGTTTTTCTTTGATTGCTCTTTATTCATTCAACAGATATGATCAGAATATAAATGATTATGCTAGTTTTATAATATTGGCATCAGTTAAAATAAATGTCATCTTCAGTTCTAAAAACATCATTAGTATTACTTTCTGATAGTCTTTTTTAAAAAAGATTTTATTTATTTATTTCAGACAGAGATCTAGAAAGAGAGCACAAGCTAGGGGTCTGGGTGAGGAGCAGAGGGAGAAGCAGACTCCCCGCTGAGCAGGGAACCCGATGTGGGACTTGATCCCAGAACCCTGGGATCATGACCTGAGCTGAAGGCAGATATTTAACCGACTGAGCCACCCAGGCATCCCTGGGTTCTCTTTTTTAAAGAGAATGTACTACAAGTCCTGTCTGTTTTATTTGGAATATCAATTGAACACTGTGATACCATCTGATGTTCAATTCTAATAACCAATTTCTTAATGATTAGAAATAGAGCCTATAATACAGATGACATTGATAGCCATGAGTCAGAGGAGATACATGTTCCCAAACCCTTTTTATGTCCCTTTCATGTAACTGTCTGCTAAGGCTTTCATTGGCCTCTTAAGAGGGCCTGATACCAGAAAGAGAAAATTCACTTTTCTTCCTAGGTATATAATTTGTTTGACTATGATTAAAAACCAAAATAAGTTAAGAAAACAGTTCTGTAGTGGAACTCTTTGGCTTCTGGTAATGTGCTCACTCTAGCCACTCACCCTTGCCACTTGGTCCAGATTCTTATGTGGTTTATTATTGAAAGTAGCAGGATCTTTTTAGCAGAGCTCCCTGCCTCCCTCTCTCCTTCCTTTCTTCCCTCTTTTCCTCCCCTCCACTTCTCCCCATGCCCCCACCCCCATCTTCTCTGGAGTACCTGTGTATGTTCCTCTGATGTGCAGAATGCTTTAACTAGAAAGTCAATCTAGCATTTTCTGATACTAAGTAGTAGGATATTTAAGAGTTAGAATAGTATGCATCCTAAATATAGCATGTCATCCTGGAAGAGGAGAAGGACCTTAATTGAAAAACTGGTGAATTCCAAATATTGCCTATGGTTTATAGTTTTGTACCAGTGTTAATTCCTTAGTTTTAATAGATGTACCATGATTATGTGAGGTACTAACATTAGAGGAACCTGGGTGAAGGATATATGAGAACTCTATATATTATCTTTACAACTGTTCTAGAAATCTAAAATTACTTCAGTACAAAAAGTTAAAACAGTGTGTATCTGTACTAGTAGCAAAATAATGAAGAAAAGAGATGAATGCCACCAAAGTCAGGGTAGTAATCACCTCTACAGAGGAGGGATGGGATTGTTTTTGGAGAGGGGCACATGAAGACTTACCAGGTGTTGGCAGTTTCTTGAAAGGTGATAACAGAGGAGTTCATTTGATAGTTACTTGTTAAACCATATGTGTTTCATATACCATATTGAATGGCTATTATATTACCCAATAAAAGATTAGAAAATGGTATGTGTCATTTAGTTTAATAAGATTGCAAATCATTAGGGGAAACATTAATTCCTAATGCCTTGTATTTCTTTCCTTGTTTTTGTTTTTTTTTTAAAGATTTTATTTATTTATTTATTTATTTGACAGACAGAGATCACAAGTAGATGGAGAGGCAGGCAGAGAGAGAGAGAGAGGGAAGCAGGCTCCCTGCTGAGCAGAGAGCCCGATGCGGGACTCGATCCCAGGACCCCGAGATCATGACCTGAGCCGAAGGTAGCGGCTTAACCCACTGAGCCACCCAGGCGCCCTTGTTTTTTTTTTTTTTAAGATTTTATTTGTTTATTTGACAGAGAGATCACAAGTAGGCAGAGCAGCAGGCGGTGGGGGGGGGGAGCAGGCTCCCTGCTGAGTAGAGAGCCCGATGCGGGGCTCTATCCCAAGACCCTGAGATCATGACTTGAGCCGAAGGCAGAGGCCCAACCCACTGAGCCACCCAGGTGCCCCAATGCCTTGTATTTCTTAATTAAGATTTTGTAAAGAATATTTTCTTTGGTGTGGCCATGAGGTTTCAGCTGTGAAATATCGCCTCTCATAGTCATGATTTTGTGCAATTTGTTTAGGTAGAAACATTGAAACACAACGATCCTTTTGCTCCTGGTGGAACAGTTGTTGTTGCAGCAAGTGATTCAGGTAAGGAAATAATTGATCAGTTTATTTGAATAGTAAATGTTACCCTTTTCTTTAAGCTTCTTTTTCTGGTTTCCAAATATAATTGTCCTACTTACTTACCTAAGGCTGTAAAATTATTGCGTAGTTACAGCAAGTTGTAATCTACCAGTAATGATGGCAGTTGTTGGCATATCACTCTCTACTTTTCTTATCATTTATTTATCTCGTTTATTATTCATGTTAAAGATCTTACGAGAGGGGAGTGGGAGACAGGTTTCCAGTTATGGAATGAATAAATCATGGGAATGAAAGGTACAGTATGGGAAATCCAGTCAGTGGTCTTATAAATTTGTGTTGTATGGGGACAGATGGTAGTAGCTATGCTCATGGGAAGCTTACGTATAAACTTGTCATATCACTATGTTGTACACCTGAAACGAATGTAACATTGTGTCTCAGCTTTACTTCATTTAAAAAAAAATCTTACTAGAATATGTACTCTAGCCAGTAAAGCCAATAAAATTTTTTTTTCCTTGTTAAAAGGCAGTGTTGGCATTTTGACACTCAGCAATGATTCTTACAGATCTTGGCCTAAACTTATAGATTGCTTCCAGTAGGTAATAATGATAGCTTTACAAGTAGTGGGTGAGATCTTTTAATAACACAGAGAAAATGGAAATGTTACTCTAGTGTCCAGTCTTCGGGCTTTATTTATGGCAGTTAATTTTCCATTTATCCTTTTAAGTAATATTTCCATTTTAAAGATCAGAATACTGAGGACCGGAACTTTAAGTAACTTGATCAAGATTATACAATTTACTAGATTTGAACCAGTTGAAGCTGAAATTCAAACCAAAGTCTGACAGAGTCTAAAAGCTTCTGCAACTTTCTCACTATTCATTTAAAAATAAAACAGACCAACTATTGTGTGGGAGAGCAGGGAATCAGAGGGAAGCAGACTCAAACATGTGAATACCTCAGGTATCATACTGGTAACAGGATTCCTTATTTTTCCAGATGTAAATAGGGTGAGTTATTAAGTACACAAATTTGCTGATATGATAAGTTGAGGATTATGAGCATAGAGAAAGATTTGTAGAAATGCCCTCACAATTTAAATTTCTGGTATTGTACAAATTAAAACAAGATGAGATTTAGCAGTGTGAGTTGTTTTCAGGTTGAAATTTAACTTCCAATATGAGTAACAAAAGGAATTGAGTATAAAAAGCAGATATGTAGAAAACCAGATTTAACGTTGTGGTGGGTATTGATTCAAACCAAAACTTAGAATTAACAGCAAATAAGATTTCTAAAAGGCTATTGTAGTAACAGTGGTTAAATTAATATAGTTTTAAAATACATGTGCTTTTTTTAAACTCTCATTATTGAGCTGATGAATTAATATATAGCTAGGGATATTGTATGATTAGAAAGGATAAGCCAAGAAAATAAAATGAAAAGTTAAAATATTTATACAGGTGACCCTTTTACAATATGGGGGTTAGGGATGCTGTCCCTCCCCCAACATGCTGTTGCTTATTTGCGTATAACCGCTGATTCCCCAAAACCTTTACTAATATCCTGATGTTGACTGGCAGCCTTACCGATAACGTAAACAGTCAGTTAACACATATTTTGTATGTTATATGTATTCTTACAATAAAATAAGCTAGAGAAAACAGTATTGAGAAAATCATAAGGAAAATACATTGACAGTACGGTGCTGCATTCATTGAGAAAAATCTGCATATAAATGACTCCACACTCTCCATACCCACGTTGTTCAGAGGGTCAACTCTAATTAACTCTTGACTGGAATGCTAAGTGCCATCGAAGTTCATTAAAGCTGCACAAATTTAAAGGAAAGGGAGATGACCTCCATTTAGGGTAAGTCATGAATGGTTTGAAAGCAGAAGGTAGCTTTTGTTGTGCAACCATCACAAATCCAGTTTATCTACTTTTCCTTTTCTTGCTTATGCGTTTAGTGTCATTCCAAGAAAGTGTAGCTAAGTCCAATGTCATGAGAGTTTTCCCTGTGTTTTCTTCTTCTAAAAGTTTTATAGCTTTAGGTCTTGCATTTAGTTCTTTGATGCATTTTGAGTTAATTTTTATATTTGTTGTAAGGTAAAGTAAGAGTCCAACTTCATTCTTTTAAAAGTGTATTTTCAGTTTTCCCACACCATTTGTTGAAAGGACTTGACCTTTCCCCATTGAATGGTCTTGGCATCCTTGTAGAAAATCATTTGACTATATACACAAGGGTTTATTTCTGGACTCTCTCTTCTATTCCACTGTTGTAAATGTCTATCTTTGTGCCAGTACCATACTGTTTGATTACTGTAACTTTGTAATAAGTTTTGAAATCAGTAAGTTTGATACCTGTAACTTTGTTACTCTTTTTCAAGATTGTTTTGGCTATTCACATTCCCTTGATATTCCATTTGAATTTTAGTGTGAATTTTCTGTTTCTGCAAAAAAATGTCATTGGGATTTTGATAGGGATTGCTTTGAATCTGTAGATTGCTTTGGTTAGTATTAACGTCTTAACATTTTCCAATCCATGAAGTGCGTTGTCTTTCCATTTAATTGTATCTTCTTTCATTTCTTTCAGAATGTTTTATAGTTGTCAGCTTACATGCCTTCCTTGGTTAAGTTAATTCTTGAGTATTTTATTCTTTTTCATGCTATTTTCAGTGAAATTGTTACCTTAATTTCCTTTTCAGATTGTTCATTGTTATATATAGACATGCTACTGATTTTTGTGCATTGATTTTGTATCCTGCTACTTTGCTGTTTATTCTAAACAGGGTTTTTTGTGATATTTTATGATTTTCTACATGTGAGATCATGTTGTATGCAACAGAGATAATTTTACTTCTTTCAGTTTGGATGCCTTTTTTTTTTTTTCCTTGCCTAGTTGCACTGGGTAGAACTTCTGTGATGAATTGGAGTAGTGAAAGTGGATGTCATTGTCTTGTTACTGATTTTAGAGAAAAAATTTCAGTCTCTCACCATTGAACAGGATGTTCACTGTTGGCTTTTCATCTATGGCCTTGATTATGTTGAAGTAGTTTCTTCTTTTTCTAGTTTGCTGAGTGTTTTTATCATGAAAGATTGTTGAATTTTGTCAGACACTTTTTCTGCTTCAATTAAGAGGATCATGTGGGTTTTTTCCTTTATTCTATTAATGGAATGTATTGTATTGATTGATTTTCATATGTTGAACCATCCTTACGTACAAATGAGAATCTGTATCTTCCTAGTCTGCCATTTAGCTAATGTCTTGATTTGAATGAGAATCTTAGAACCAAAAACTCTCTTAAAAAAGATTTATTTACTTGAAGGAGAGAAATGTACATGCACAAGTCAGGGGAGGGCCAGAGGGAGAAAATGTTCAGGCAGACTCCCTGCTGAGTGGAGCCCAATGTGGGAATCAATCTCATGACCCTGAGATCATGATCTGAGCCGAAACCAAGAGTCAGTCACTCAACCAACTGAGACACCCAGGCACTCCCCCAAAACTCTTTTTTAGTTGGATGGTCTACATATTAGTTGTGTCTGAGGCTGAGTTATACAGACCTTCCACAGATTCAGAAATACCAGAGATCTGAACATTCTTTTTCATTTTTTTTTTTTAAAGCCACACACATAAGGTCATCCAAACTTCATTTTTGCATTTTCCTCATTTAATCTTTACAGTGGTTATAGAGACAGGTACTATTCATTCTCATTTTAAGGATGAGGAAAATGAGACTTAGGTCAATCAGTTTGCCCAAGGCTATAGAAATTGTTGCCATGCTCAGTGTCCAATCCATGTCTTATTTCAGAGCTCATTCTGTTAGTCACTCTGTTAATGGTGCCTTTGCCTTATCTTCTCATCCAATCCTGATAATGTAAAAATGGTAGTAAGGTGATGCCACAGGTCTTTTTCTGTCAGACTTAACATTGCTACCTTTGTTAGAATCTTACACATGCTATGGGCCAGAGTTTTCATATTATTTTTCACAAAACTAGCTTCCAGAGAGGTCTTCAGAGAGTTGGCAAATTATTGTTTCATGTTTTTAAGTGTCTTTGAATTTTTAAAAACTGCAACAATTTAATTAAATGTATGCATTCATAAATGTTCCAAACCATGTTAATATATGATAGTGCACTGGTGCTTTAAAGTACTATAAGGTTAAGTGGTTTTTGTGCAGACCTCCGGATAAAAATTATTTTAAACTACTCAGATTGCAAGCCTCTTGTTTAGAAATGCATGTAACTGGGGGTGCCTGGGTGGCTCAGTGGGTTAAAAAACAGTGGGTTAGAAATGCATATAACTACCTCTTTGGGTGAATTGTTTTTCAAATAGAGCAATTAAAACCAGCTGCAGAAGTAAGCTCAACTCCTGACTTTAAACATTTGTGTTAATCAAAATTGCTTTGTTTTCACTGTCATTATGGTAAGTAAATGATCTAAATTTGAACATAGAATGATTTTAGAGTTGGGGCGCCTAGGTGGCTCAGTCGGGCAGCTGGCTATTGGTTTCAGCTCAGGGCATGCTGTCAGGGTCTTGGGATCAAGCCCTTGGTGGGTTTCATGTTCAGTAGGGAGTCTGCTTGAGGATTCTCTCTCTCCCTCTGCCCCTCTCCCAAGTGCTCTCTCTCTCTCTCAAATAAATAGATAAATCTTAAAATGATTTTAGTGTTAATTTTTAAAGTCCCACTTACTTGTTTCATATATTGGAATTTCATTTAAGATTTGAAAACTATCATCAAGCCTCATTTCCTAATATATGAAAGGAAAAGCTAAGCTCCAGAGCCACTTACCAGTTTGCATCTCAATCCATGCCCATTGATTTTCCTCTGTGTTATCCTGCCTCTTTACTTATCTTCTAGGCAAGTGAAAAAAAAGAAAAAGAAATTCTTGGGAACGCAAAATTCATAAAGGGTACTGAGAGCATAGGGAATATAATCAGACAAAAAATGTTAAAAACATAAAGCATTTTAGTAAGAAACTTATAGAAAATCCATGAAAGACTCTTGGGGGTTGGCAGAGATAATTCCATATTTCAGCCTTACTCTGCTCTTATTTCAACAACAACAAAAATAATTAGGAAAGAAGTGAGTTATTTGAAAAATCACGAACAGTTATTTGAAACAATCACAAAGAAGCGAGTTATTTGAAACAATCACGAAACATCAAGTATAGTAGCCTTTTGGCTTGAGAACCCCTTTACATTTTTAAAAATGAATGAAGACCCTCAAAGAGCTTTTGTTTGTATGGGTTATATCTATCAGTATTTACCATATTAGAAATTGAAACTGAGAAACTAAAAGTTTTTTAATTCATTTAATGCAGTGATAAGGGGCGCCTGGGTGGCTCAGTCTTTAAGTGTCTGCCTTTGGCTCAGGTCATGATTGCAGCGTCCTGGGATCGAGCCCCACATCCAGCTCCCTGCTCTGCGCGAAGCCTGCTTCTCCCTCTCCCGCTTTCCCTGCTTGCGTTTCCTTTCTCACTGTCTCTCTGTCAAATAAAGAAATAAAATCTTTAAAAAAAAAAAGAGCAAAGATAATAAACCCATTATATATTAACATAAATAACATATTTCTTTAAGAAAAATAACTCCAAACAAAAAAAAATAGTGACAAGTGCAGCATTGTTCATACATTTTTGCTAAGCTCTTTAAATATGTGCCTTAACAGAAGATAGCTGAATTCTCATATCTACTGCTGCTGCACTATATTGTTTTGCTTGAAGTATGTGAAATGAAAAAGATCTGCTCTCACACAGATGTAGTTGGAAAAAGGAGAGATATTTCAATAACCTTTTTAGGTAATTGTGGATATTCTTTTTTGATACTTTACCATTTTTCAACATATATTAGTTTCTTTAAAGTTACTTACAGTGTGGTACATGAAACCGTTATCAGTGACCTTTTCATGCTCTCTTACATTAAAATCCATTGGTTTTTCTTGGACTATGAATGAATTTTTTACCTATGTCTTACTTTGTAATTTGCATTGATCATTTGGGGAGTATTGGTTCACTGAGTTAGCTGTACCTTCCAAATGCTGATACATTTCATTATAAATATTTTTAAAATTATATTTATTAATATCACCATCCATCTTACTAGAGTCTTTAAGTATTGGTATAATGTTAGGATTATGGGGCAGTGACAGCTTTCCAAGATTCCAGTTTTTACTTGAAAGCTTGAATTTTATCACCTGCAACAAATACTGTCAGTTGTTTTCTTTAAAGTGAAACCTGACTGTTTTGGAGGAAATGTTGCCGAATACCCAAATCTGAATAACCATTGTTTATTTGGTATTTCTTTCAAGTAAAAAGGGCATCCCATGGAAAAAGCAGCTAGTTCCACTTGTTTCGCACACCATTATGCAAGTGCTTTTCCTCCAGATAACTATCATACTTTACTACTCAGCAGAAGTGGTTTGTATGTTATTTCCCATTTTGTTACTCAGAATTTTAATAAGATGTATACCTAGAGGCACCTGGGTGGCTCAGTCGGTTAAGCATCCAACTGTTGATTTTGGCTCAGATCGTGATCCTCAGGGTCTGAGCCCAACTCTGACCGAGTTGGGCTCCACACTTAGGGCAATCTGCTTGAGATATCTCTCCTTCTTCTGCCCTTCCCATTTGTGTTCTCTCTCTCTAAAATAAATGAATAAATTAAAAAAAAATGTGTACCTAAGGGTTATGATTTATTAAAACTAATAATTTTTATTGATTCATCAAGGACAGACATTTTAAAGCACAACTGGCCTTTTTTCCCCCTGCAAGTTTGTGGTGGTGAAAAATACACTGTTTACCAACCAGTTTGGTGCTACTGCCTTGATTCACTATAAGACACCAGCAGTTTTATCTACATTGTTGCAAATATCAGCATGTTAAGAAATAAAAATAACATCTTAATATTTGGAAAATAGTTTTGACTTTTCAAAAGGTCAGAAGAGGTCGTGGGGACCTCCGGGGTCCCTGGACCATACCTTGAGAACTTCTGATCTATTATGAACTAGATTTTTCCTGTTGCCCTGGTTTCTGATTCCTCAGGACAGCTTGCTCCCAGGAGGTATCTGGGACAGATATCTCCTTTTATTCAAAACAGGAACAAGAGAATAATCTTAATGTCCTGGAGAAAAACTGAAGAATGGAGGCTATCTTTTTAGTTATAATTAGCCTACATAATAAACAGAAGAGCCTTCTGCTCTTCTCACAGTATACACTTTTTATTGTGGTGGTGTCCAGTTCTGTGCCTTCACCTTCAGCCTGTTTCCTAATGACTTCTAGGTTTAGTCTTCCAGTGTTGAACTCTCTGCTGAACCTCCAGTACCTTCAAGTTACCTGCTGGATATTTCCCCTTAGCTCAGTGGTGCTTAAAATTGAAATAATCATCTTTTCCAATTAGTCTGTCCTTTAAAATATTAGTATAGGGACGCCTGGGTGGCTCAGTTGGTTAAGCAGCTGCCTTCGGCTCAGGTCATGATCCCAGGGTCCTGGGATCGAGTCCCACATCGGGCTCCTTGCTTGGCGGGGAGCCTGCTTCTCCCTCTGCCTCTGCCTGCCATTCTGTCTGCCTGTGCTCGCTCTCTCTCTCTGACAAATAAATAAATAAAATCTTTAAAAAAAAAAAAAATTTATAAAAAAAATATTAGTATATCTACTTTCTGTATTATTGATACTATTAGCCAGTTGTCTTAGACTTCTCTGCCATTCTTCACCTCCAGTAAATTGCCAAGTCCTGTTGTTTTACCCCCAGTAGACCCTGATTGTTCCTCCTTATACTCAGTTTTGTTTGGACCCTCATTTTGTTTTATCTGGACTGTGATACTAAGTTGCCTTCATTCTCTTTACCTGCCAAACTGTGATCTACATGACTGCCAGAATTGTCTTTCTTAACATTTGATCATGTTACTAACCATAAATCTAAGTCACTATCCCTGTGTTCCACACATAGGTATGCATAAATTTTAGTTATATATTATTTATATTAGTTAATGTAATATTTAATATATTATCTATATTGTATTTATATGTATATATTTTTTTTAAGATTTTTTTTTTTTTATTCATTTGACAGACAGATCACAAGTAGGCAGAGAGGCAGGAGGAGGAGGCAGGCTCCCTGCTGAGCAGAGAGCCCAATGCGGGACTCGATCCCAGGACCCTGAGATCATGACCTGAGCCGAAGGCAGAGGCCTTAACCACTGAGCCACCCAGGCGCCCCTTTATATGTATATATTTTAATGGTCTTTTACTTAATGTGTCACAGGTATATGTCTGAAAGTAAAGTTGCCCACCTTATGAAATAGAAAACAGTACTAAACATCTTCTGAACAACCCATCCCTGTTAATAGCGTTGCCATCTACTTAGTTGCCCAAGCAGAGATTTTTGGGTAATTGTAAGCTGTATCCCTACTTTTCCACCGCAGAGCTTCTGGGACATAGCAGAGTCTCAACAGTTGAATGCTGAAGAAATGAATAAATGATTTGTCTCAAATCTGCTACATTATCCTAAGATTTTTAATTGAATGGAAGCATAAACAGTCTAGAGAGAGGTTGTCATCATTAGGACATGGTTGCTTGAAGCCAAAAGCCTGAACTTAGATAAAGTTGCTAATTCCTTAGGTTTTCTTAGTCTCTATTTCCTAAACAATAAAATGAGGTTAATAATTATACTTCATGGGTTTGTTGGATATATTAAATGAGATTATGTATGTTAAAGTATTTATTGTGGTACCTATCACAGTTAAATGGTAGCTGCTGTTACTATTATTAATACTATTTTTTAATTTAATGGTTCCTAAATCCTGACTAATGTTACTTGTAATATACTCTTTAGTAATTCCAAGTCAAGTAGGGATATAAGAGAGAGAATGAGAATGAGAATGAAAATGATCATTGTTGGGGCGCCTGGGTGGCTCAGTGGGTTAAAGCCTCTGCTTTCGGCTCAGGTCATGATCTCAGGGTCCTGGGATCGAGCCCCGCATCGGGCTCTCTGCTCAGCGGGAAGCCTGCTTCCTCCTCTCTCTGCCTGCCTCTCTGCCTACTTGTGATTTCTCTCTGTCAAATAAATAAATAAAATCTTTAAAAAAAAGAAAAAAGAAAATGATCATTGTTGCCAACTCTTTTCCTGGAAAGGATTCTTTCCAGTCTAAGGTGATTTTCTCTTCTTTTCAGTTTTTAAATCCTTTGTTTCTGAAATGAAAGATGGACTCTTGTTTCAGTTCTTTTTAAGTTAAGCAATTCTCTGTATGTTGTTGTTTTCTCTATGTGTGTTGGTATTTATTTAGTTTACTAAAAATAAAATCCCAACATCTGGAAATGACTGAGACTCAAAGAGGTGCCATTACCCCCCCCCCAAGGTCACAACCAGGACTTTTGCCCTCTTTACTCATAACTCCTGTATCCCTCTTCTTTTTCCCCAAGAAATAGTGTTTATCCAGGAAAAAAAAAAAAGAAGAAGAAGAAGAAGATAATTAATCCCATAGGAAAAATACAAGCTTTCAAAATAAACTAAAAACCTTGGGGTAAATTTTTGTTCTTAAATGTTAACAGCAAGACAGAAGAAAGAGAAATTAAGGAGTCAGTGCATTTACAGTTTCACCCAAAACCATAAGATACCTAGGAATAAACCTAACCAAAGAGGCAAAAACTCTATACTCCGAAAACTATAAAGTACTCATGAAAGAGATTGAGGAAGACACAAAGAAATGGAAAAACGTTCCATGCCCATGGATTGGAAGAACAAATATTGTGAAAATGCTACCTAAAGCAATCTACACATTTAATGCAATCCCTATCAATATACCATCAATTTTTTTCGAAGAAATGGAACAAATAATCCTAAAATTTACATAGAACCAGAAAAGACCCCGAATAACCAGAGGAATGTCGAAAAAGAAAACGAAAGTTGGTGGCATCACAATTCTGGACTTCAAGCTCTATTACAAAGCTGTAATCATCAAGGCAGTATGGTACTGGCACAAAAACAGACACACAGATCAATGGAACAGAATAGAGAGCCCAGAAAGACCCTAAACTCTATGGTCAACTAATCTTCAACAAAGCAGGAAAGAACGTCCAATGGAAAAAAGACAGTCTCTTCAACAAATGGTGCTGGGAAAATTGGTCAGCCACATGCAGAAAAATGAAATTGGACCATTTCTGTATACCACACACAAAAATAGACTCAAAATGGATGGAAGACCTCAATTTGAGACAGGAATCCATCAAAATCCTTGAGGAGAACCCAAGCAGCAACCTCTTCCAACCTCAGCTGCAGTAACCTCTTCCTAGAAACATTGCCAAAGGCAAGGGAAGAAAGGGCAAAAATGAACTATTAGGACTTCATCAAGATCAAAAGCTTTTGCAAACAAAGGAAACAGTCAACAAAATTAAAAGACAGCCGACAGAATGGGAGAAGATAATCTGCAAATGACGTATCAGATAAGTGCTAGTATCCAAAATCTATAAAGAGTTTATCAAACTCAACACCCAGAGAACAAATAATCCGATCAAGAAATGGGCAGAAGACAAGAACAGACATTTCTGCAAGGAAGACATCCACATGGCCAACCAGACACATGAAAAAGTGCTCCCACATCACTCGGCATCAAGGAGATACAAATTAAGACCACATTGAGATACCACCTCACACCAACCAGAATGGCTAAAATTAACAAGTCCGGAAATGACAGATGTTGGCGAGGATGTGGAGAAAGGGGAACCCTCCAGCACTTTTGGTAGGAATACAAGCTGGTGCAGCCACTCTGGAAAACAGTATGGAGGTTCCTCAAAAAGGAATTTGAGAATAGAGCTACCTTACGACCCAGCAATTGCACTACTGGGTATTTACCCCAAAGATACAAATGTAGTGATCTGAAGGGGCACGTGCACCCAAATGTTTATAGCAACAATGTCCACAATAGCCAAACTATGGAATACTATGCAGCCATCAAAAGAAATTAAATCTTGCCATTTGCAACGACATGATTAGAGCTAGAGGGTGTTATGCTGAGTGAAGTTAAGTTGATCAGAGAAAGACAGTTACCGTATGATCTCTCTGGTATAAGGGATTTGAGAGGCAAGGCAGGGGGCTGTGGGGCTAGGGAAGGAAAAAAAACAAGATGGGATCGAGAGGGAGACAAACCATAAGAGACTCTTAATCTCACAAAACAAACTGAGGGTCGCTGGGGGTTGGGGGGGTAGGGATAGGGTAGCTAGGTTATGGACATTGGGGAGGGTGTGTGCTATGGTGAGTGCTGTGAAATATGTAAGCCTGATGATTCATAGACCTGTACCCCTGGGGCAAATAATACATTATATGTTAATAAAAATAATTAAAAAGAAAAAAATGATAAATCGCTCCTGCTTCTGAAATTTAGTGATTATGATAGAGAAAGGACATCAGATATTTTTAATACTTAGACTCACAGTAGGGTATTTTTAGCATTTTTATTCTTTGTGAGTAGACACGTTGCAGACTAAAAAAAAATACCAAAGAAAGCAAATGCGAGTTACGCAGTTTCTACATATACTTTATTTTGTCTTGTAAAAGTTATTTTTCTACTTCATTATAGATGAGATTAGTTCTGGTGCCAGAAGATTTTTTGCTTGGATTATATTACTAACTTTACTAACTTCTAACTGAGGAAATGCAGAATCTTTCCAACTCTTAATTAAAGCTTTATAACATCCTGAGGATTCAGAGGGAAACTTGTGGTCTCCCCAGAGCATCTTTGACTCTAAAGGTAGTAAAATGCCAAGCAGGTCTTCATTTTTACAGGCAGTGACTCTGGCTAAGCATGCAGATCTTCATATGTTTTATTATTCTTAGCCTCTGCCTTCTTTCATGTTTCTTCCCTAATTTTCTCTATTTCCACAAACCATAGTCCATGGTTGTCTCTTCGAGGCCACTTATTTTTTGCCTGGAAAAATGCGTGTGCATGAGCAGGTGTGTATTTGTTTTATTTGTGTATAGTGTGTCTATTTCTCTCTCTTCTCTCACCTCCTTTCTGTCCACAAGAAAGTAAAACCCTTTTTGGAAAGTCTTCTTGGCCTCTTTCATGTAAACCTAGCTCTTGCTTTTCCTTTACTCTCTTTGAACTTTAATACTTCCTGTATAGCAGTTGTATACATATGT
Source organism: Lontra canadensis (assembly GCF_010015895.1). Taxonomy (NCBI): domain Eukaryota; kingdom Metazoa; phylum Chordata; class Mammalia; order Carnivora; family Mustelidae; genus Lontra; species Lontra canadensis. The sequence continues at coordinate 422,222 of NW_022631142.1, read as the reverse complement.
ATCACTGAGGTAAGCTATGAGTTCCTTGAAGGTAGGTGTTGTGTCTTACTCTCCTCTAAATCCCTAGTACCTAGCCTTGATGTTTAGTAAATGTGAGTGGATGAGTGGGTCAGTGGGTGAGTGAGTGAATGGGAATGAATGGGAGACCAGCTTGAGAAAATGGATTCTTTATTAATGACCAGTGCCTCAGATTATTGATGAGTATCTTTTAAAGGTTTTCTGTGAGTTTGAACTTGATTATCTGATGGCTTATGAATAGGTCATGGAGAAAAAAAACTTTCTTCCCTTTCCCAGGATTTTCTGGTTAGATACTTGTTCTTGGTTATTATCTGTGAGCCTTAAAACTGGTTTCCCTTATTCCTTGTTGGTCATCTGGTTATGCTAAGAAGTATTATGATATCTGTTTGGAAGATCCTTAATAAGCAGACAGCTTATGTCCACCTTTTCTCTCAATATTTTCAAAGAATATGAGCATATCCTATTTACCAGACCATTTTTTGGCCTTTGAAGATACAGTAGTGAAAAAAGCAAAGTTCTTGTCTTTATAGGGTTTATATGGGAAAGATAAGCAATAAACAAATATGTAATATGTCAAGTACTGATGAAGGCTGTGAATTAAATCAGGTTAAGGGGATAAAAAGTAATATGCCTAAAATGTGGCTTTAAAGGAAAAAAATACCAGGAAAAAAGCTGTTAAAGAGGCATGCTAAAAAATTGATGAGGGTTATTTCTGACAGTGAAATTACAGATGATTTTTTAAATTATGCTTTTATCTAATTTTCTGAAGTCTTCATTGCCTTTATTCTTGGGGAGGAGAGGGTGCCAGTGAGATCACATTTGCTTTAAAACCTTATTGTGATGGTGCATAGTCCCTTGTGATCAAAAGGAAGAAAGCCGTCTACTGATTCCTCTCTGAATATTTCTGGAAGTCCTCAGCACATGGTCTGGAAAAGTTCATACTCGGTGAGTCCTTCCAGTCTCTGGACAGGCCTCTACTTTGTATCAGTATGGTCAGTATCTGAGGAGGTTGTTGCCAAAGTCTTAATTCCCCAATTTGGGCAAAAGTGCTTTGTCATTTATTCAGGACACATTTCCCAGTGTTTGTACTGGTGCTGAATAAGTCATTTATTCTGATGAAGAAACTGTAGAAAAACTCCAGTAAAAGTACAAGTAGCATATTCTTTGTATATAAATGTCATGTATTTCATTAATGTCTTTCATAGTGTATACTTCACAGTATTTCAGTCAAACTTGACCTAACTCAACACTGTTGCCATGAGTGTTATGACTTACTGTAAGAGCGGTGGCAGAGAAAAAGCATGAAGCAGAATTTTTAGTTCCCTCCTGTGAAAGGAGCAAACTCCTCTTCCCTCAGCACCTTTCTACCAGTCAGGAGAGCATCTGTACCCTGGCTGGGCCTCAGCACAGAGCAGGAGAAAGGAAGGAAAGCCTGAAACAACACCCATGACTAGGCTGTGGGACTTAGATATGTAGTTATAATAAAGCATCTTTTATGGCTAAAGCTGTAGAATTTCCTGTAACTCTGGACTTTTCAACTTTCTCTTCAGGCTCAGAGTTGTTGGTCTATCTCTAAAGGACTAATTTCCATTATGTTTTTTCGTAACCTCTTTACCTGCTTCCTCCACCTCATGACTGTCTCGGTGACAGAGCAAGCAAAACTAATATATACCTTCTTGCCCCTTTCCAGTTTATGTCCCTGGTATACTGATTTTTAGAGGTAAAGGCGCACTTTACATATTTAAATGGGTATATGGGCACACTTTTGTTTTAAAACTGGTTTGATGTAAAGAAGATTTGAAGAACAAGGAAAAATTTTCAGTTCCTCTTTGTTCTTTCTGACCCTATCTCTTGCAGTTCTCTTTCCCTTTCTTCCTTTGTTTCTTTGTATTTTCCTATATCAAGTAACAATTCCTATAAACATTCTTTGTTTATTGGTAGCCTTTATGCCTGAATAGGTGAAACCTATCTCAAAATAGATCGGTTCATTCCAGCCAAAAATGTTAATCCATTTGGTAAGTGCAGCGTGATAGAAGAGATAACTTCTCTTGTCCGGAGCAGGTTAAAAAATTATTTTTGCATCTACTGTACGTTCTGCCTAGAATATCTTTATCTTCCCCACCTGGATCTATTCCTTATTTAAAAGACCTAGCTCAAATGGAGTAGTTTCTTTGATACTTTTTCTGATTCTCCCAGTTAGTGAGTCCTACCTACTATAGCGTTTTCATACCTTTCTAATAGCACATTTAAGATTGTTTTATTATTGTTTTTTAACATGTCTCTCATTAGAGTCTGAAATTTTGGGTGTGGGAACTGTATTTCTTATTTTCTCAGCTCTGATATTCAAGAAATGTTTTTGACTGTTCTTGGATAAGCCTTACTCAGTGTTTTTAAGGACTTCACAATCTAATGGTGGTGATATATCAATCACAGATAACCATAGTACAAATTAGAATGCAGTACTGCCACAAAGAAGAAAGAAATCACTTCTTGCTGTGGGAATTAAAGGTTTTCCCAGGCTTTGTGGATGAAGTGGAATTTAAAATGCACCCTGAAGGATTAAGTGTGAAATGTGGAGTTAATGGAATCTACCTTTTCTTACTTCCTGATGACTTTATTAGAAATAGTTTCAGTGCAGGGGAACAATGTTATTTGACATATATTCCAAAGCCTTAAACCTAGAGTTAATTTTCTCATTTTTATCTGAAATAATTAATCATTTGATTTATACAAAAGAACGTAAAAGAACGTATTATGTATGTGTGTCGCGGGTGGCTAAGTATCAATTTGTTCCCGGGTCTTCGTGGATTTAAGTCATAAATTCAGGAACTGATAGTTAGGATTAGATCTTTTTCATCTGTCTGAATGTTACCAACAAAAAAAGGACATGAAATTTTGATGTATTTCTGTCCTATGTTGCATGGATTTTCTTTATTCATTTTAGCCACAGATCCCTTTGCTTCTGTTTTTGGAAGTGAATCATTTGAAGATGGATTCGCTGACTTCAGCACATTGTCAAAGGTAACCTGCAGTGATTAGTGGAAAGATGAAATATTCTGTGTTTCCACCAGTGGAGCAACCCTTCCTTCCAATTATATAACCCTTTCACAGACTTCTCAACTTGATGTCATTGTTGATTTCAGATAGAGATGATAGAAAATATGTAATTAAAGTAGATATATTTCTATACATAAAGACTATGGTGATGGTACAGGTAATTATAATTTTCTACTGACCGGTTAGCTCAACAACTTCATTTTAAGAGTCTTCTGCCTTTTTTAAACATATTTCTTCCAGTTGAACTAATTTATCCTCTGTTGACTATCTGGGTCAGTAGATGTAAAATTTGGGCATTCAGGCCATCTTCTCTGCATTGATTACTTCATTTTATGTTCTGAGGCTGTTAGGGTTAGTGTTAAGATTATTAATACACGTAGTCAAGCTCTATATGCCCGCTATCTAATTTCCAGTGTAGCTGTAGGATTGATTTAGACCAAAAGAGTAAAATTAGAGTATATGTGAAATTATCTATGTCATCTGTTCTCAGCTGGATGTTATTTCCCCCTCCACCTTTGCCCTCTGTTATTTGGCATTGTCTAAAGACATTTTTGGTTGTCACAACTGGGAAGGGGGGCTATTCATATCTAGTAGATAGAGACCGGGAGTGCTGTTAAACATCCTACAGCACAGTATCCAGCTCCCCACAACACAGAATTATGTCCAGCCCACAAAGTAACTAGTGCTATAGAGAAACACTGGCCTAAGATCTAAAATCATGATTTCTGATTCACTATAGAAAAGTGAATCTGTCATTATTAGAAAGGCAGAGTCTTCAGACCCACGTTAAGACTTGTTATTCCATGGCATTAATTTGCTTTTAAAAATTGACTTTTTTTTCACGTTGTCTTCAATATTTTCAAGACGCCATTTTCTTTGTCATTAGTATTAAATCTTTCCTATATTTAAGTGAATTGAGAAGTGTGAAATCAGTATTTTTTTTCTTTATCATATGGATCAGATATTCATTTGAAGAAAAACATATAGTCCCTTTAAAATGGACCTCAGGTGGTTTTGTATTGCCTAAAGCTTGAAAAACTTTTAATCCAGAGTTGACTTGTTTTGGTATGATCTGTTGCTTTTAATAAGTAGTGATGTTATAATCACTACTCATATGGAACCGTTTTTTAAAAAATTTCTCCCTTTTGGCCCCAAATACAAAGGTTAACATGTCAGTGCTCTCAGAATTGAAATAAATAAAGCTGCATAATACTGAAGATCATTGTTCTAAATGTTACACAACCATACATACTTTGGTTGGTATAATTTATATAACTATGTATACACATTTCTTTTCAAACAAAGGTCAACAACGAAGATCCTTTTAGTTCAGCCACATCGAGCTCTGTCAACAGTGTGGTCATTAAAAAAAAAGTGCTTGAGGACACATCGGTCAGAAGTGAAGATGTACCCCCAGCATTGCCCCCAAAGATTGGAACTCCAACAAGACCCTGCCCACCACCACCTGGTATGAGAGTTGGTATCTTTCCTAAATCAACTGAGATGCTTTTTCTCTTTCTGAAGAATACTGGTGTGAGCCTTACAGACTTAAATAAAGGGCTTTAAACAAAAGAAGCCAAAAACATGGCAGAAGCCTGCTATGGTCATCTGTTCTGACAGTACAGAATAATAGACATGTGTCTAAAAGACCAGCATGAGTAACGTGAACCCCTTTTCTGGCAAGAGCTCATTTCTTTTTAAATCATTTTGGAGAGGCAGTAAATGGAAAGAGGACAGTATTAGTGAAATGGCTTGCTTTCTGGAAACTCATTGATTACCATTTACACACAGTTTCCTTCACTTTGTTGCTTTAATTAAGTTAATTTCTGTAAGAAAAGATTAATTTGAAGTCCCATTCTTTTCCTGACTAAGGTGAAGTCTTTCTTAAATCCCTCAATGTGAAAATATGTGGCCTTTTTGGTATCCAGAATTCAGCAACAGAGCAATTTAAAAGAAAGTATTTTTCTTGAAGGAAAATAATATTTTACTTCACTTAATAAGAGACTCCTTTATTTTATAAAAGTCTTTTTTTTTTTTTTTGGTCTAGGAACAAATTCTTTTTTTCCCCCCACCAAAGATTATTTATTTATTTATTTATTCGACAGAGAGAGAGAGAGAGAGAGAGAGAGAGCGAGAGATCACAAGTAGGCAGAGAGGCAGGCAGAGAGAGAAGGGGAAGCAGGCTCCCCGCTGAGCAGAGAGCCCGATGCGGGACTCGATCCCAGGACCCTGAGATCATGACCTGAGCTGAAGGCAGAGGCTTAACCCACTGAGCCACCCAGGTGCCCCTGGTCTAGAACAAATTCTTAATGTTTTTAGTGTCTTGCTTTTAACAAAGGTATCAAAGTTCATGAGAAGTGGCTAACAAGGCAATTCCCTGAGTAGAGATAGTGCTGCTAGGCTGTTACCTGAGAAGATACATCTGGTACATGGTTATTTTAATAATAATCTGTCATTCCTGGTAAATTTTTAGGCACAGTAGTTATGGACTTTTATGCTTGCCTTTCATAATAACCTCCCTGTGGTATTTCTTGGGCAGATTAATTTTTCTCTTTTTTTACATAAAGTATACAATTGTTAATACTCAATTATATTGTGAAAAATCAGGTAAACAAATTAAGTGACTTCTATCTTTTAAGGAAAAGTAGCCTATATCATATATTGCTGGAGGCTAAAGTTGTCAGAATATATTAAAAAACAAATGCGCCAACAATCATTCCAACTAATAAATGGGCAGAAGACACGAATGGACTTTTCTCAAAAAACATACATGCTGAGTGAAATAAGTCAAACAGAGAGAGTTAATTATCACATGGTTTCACTTACTTGTGGAGCATAAGGAAAAACATGGAGGACACTGGGAGATGGAGTGGAGAAGTGAATTGGGGGAGATCGGAGGGAAAGACAAACCATGAGAGACTGTGAACTCTGAGAAACAAACTGAGGGCTTTGGAAGGGAGGGGTGAGCCTGGCAGTAGGTACTGTGGAGGGCACATATTGCATGGAGCACTGGGTATGGTGCATAAACAATGAATGCTGGAACACTGAAAAGAAATAAAATAAATTGGAGGAAAAAAAGCATACAAATGAACAACAGACACATGAAAAGATACTCAATGTTACTTATCATCAGGGAAATGCAAATCAAAACTACAATGAAATAATACCTCACACCTCTCAGAATGGCTGAAATTAAAAACACAAGAAAAAACAAGTGTTGGTGAGGTTATAGGGAAAAAGGAACCCTTATACACTGGTGGTGAGAATGCAGACTCATTGGCCACAGTGGTGTGGCCAGTCTGGAAGACAGTATGGAGTTTCCTCAGAAATTAAAAAATAGAACTATCCTAGGATCCAGCAATCTCACTACTGGGTATTTACCCAAAGAATACAAAAACATTAATTCAAAGAGGTACATGTACCCGATATTTATAGCAGCATTATTTACAATAGCCAAATTGTGAAAGCAACCCAGGTAAGTGTCCCATCAGTTGATGAATGGGGAAAGATGAATGGGGTGTGTGTGTACAGAATGGAATATTACTTGGCCTTAAAAAAGAGTGAGATCTTGCCATTTACAATAACGTGGTTGGATCTAGAGAGTATAAGACTAAGTGAAATAAGTCAGAAAAAGATGAGTACTATATTATTCCACTCATGTGGAAATTAAGAAACAAAACAAATGGAGAAAGAAAGAAAGAGACAAACCAAACCAAAAAACAGACCTTTAACTATAGAAAATAAACTGATGGCTACCAGAAGGGAGGTGAGTGGGGGATGGGTGAAATAGATGAAAAGTATTAAGAGTTACATGTTGAACACTGAATAATGTACAGAATTGTTGAATCACTATATCATACATCTGGAACTAATATAACACTGTATGTTAATTATACTGGCATTAAATTTTTTAAAAAATGAATCCGTTTGCTCATTTAAGTTCTATACCTGTGTGATGACAATAGCAAAGTTATTTTATAATCCTAAGTAAAATAATATACTGGTGCATTGACTAAATCTAAGGATCTTCATCAAAGTGAATATATATAACTATAGAAGTATTAAGGAAAAAAGGATGATTTGTCAGAGAAAGCACTGGACTGGGAGCTTAAAGATGTAGGTGCTAATTCTGGATGTCCTCAGACTAGCTCTGTGATCTTGAGTGTGTAATTTAATATGTCTGGGCCTCAGCTATCTGAGCTGTTAGATGGTGGCAGTAACTCTTAATTTTGCCTACCTTCCCAGGAATGTTGGAAAAATCCAATGAGATATGAGATATGAACATTTTTTTAAAAGATTTTATTTATTTATTTGCCAGAGAGCACAAGTAGGCAGAGCAGTAGACAGAGGGAGAGGGAGAAGCAGGCTCCCCGCTGGGCAGGGAGCCTGATGTGGGGCTCAATCCCAGGACCCTGGGATCATGACCTGAGTCAATGGCAGCTGCTTAACCGACTGAGCCACCCAGGTGCCCTGAGATATGAACATCTTTTATAAGCTGCTACACTCATGGAAAGACTGTTAACGATTGCTATTACCAGTTTAACACATTTTAGGAAAAATGCATATTTGAAAATATATTAACACCTATATTAATCATTTCCTCTTGAGAAGTACTAAGTTTAAGACTTTAAATTTGGAGAACTTGTTTGAAAATGGTGGTGAATTCAGCAACGATACACTGTTGTTTGGTCAAAGATGATTTTATCCACACCCACAAATATTTAGGCCCCAGACTTCAAAACATTCTCTTTATTCTTCAATTTGAAATACTGTAGATGGCAAAAAGTAGGTGAGGCTTTCCAGGGTAATTCTTAATCGTGTTCCCAGGTATTATATACAGATCTAGAGAAAAAAATCAGAAGAATATGGTCATTTTTCAAAGGTCATTTGCCCTTACTGCCACTAGTGGACAGCTGTATCGGGCTGAGGTTACAACAGCAGAGGCCATTTTTGTCTTTATTTTTGTCTTCCTCCTCCTGTTTGATCCTTTCCTTTCCCTCTTTTTGGGAACACACTGCTTTGGGGAAGACAAGGTTTACAGTCCGGGCAAAAAAGATGATTCCTGGCCCATTCCCTTCCCCTTTTCCCCCATTTAGGTACAAGAGCTGGAATGTATTTGAAAGGTTGTGTGTGAAAAATTTGAGGACAGACTATGGGTGTAGTCATTTAAGACCATACTAAGAGTGTATTATTTTAGGCACTTAACCTCCATTCCTCCACCCCCCAGTTCTTTAATGCTCTCTGTGTTCATCTTCTTGTGTGTTTGTTTGCTGTATTTGCTGGTTGAGTTAATTGTAATGATTTTGATCCAGGGAAAAGACCCATCAACAAATTGGATTCTTCTGATCCTTTTAAACTGAATGATCCATTTCAGCCTTTCCCAGACAATGATAGCCCCAGAGAAAAAGATCCTGATATGTTTTGTGATTCATTCACTTCTACTACTACTACCACTACCACTACCAATAAAGAGGCTGACCCAAGCAATTTTGCTAACTTCAGTGCTGTAAGTACTGTGAATGGGCTGTTTGGGGGAAATATCTTTCCATTTACAGTTTAAAGAGTTTTCAGTGATTACTTTGGAGTCTGCCACATTTGCATCATTTCAACTAAATTTACCAACATACTAAAAATGATCTATATTCCTCCCCCAAACAAAATTCCTGTTTGATTCTGTTTTGATGGTTCTAACATTGTTCCATTGCACAAATAATTTTAGTAGTGTTAGTCCTTGTGGTATATACCAGTTGTTTTTGCAAACCCTTCTCTTTGTCTTGGTAAACAATATAAATAAAATTTGCAAATTGTTTTGGATGATGGTCCATTAGAGTCATTCCTGTCTGCCCACTGGAGGAATAATGGCAATAATGAGCTTGTGTATTTGTAATTGTGTATGTGTGTTTGTGTATAGTTTTGATGGTTTCTGGAGACCTGTCAGCAACTATTATATGGGGAGATAAAGCCAGGGATTCTTTGACTAGAAAGCGAAACTCTGGTTTTCATATAGTAGCGTTTTAAAAATGTAGATGTCGATTTCATGAAGTAAACACAGTTGTCAAGAGCTAAACAGTCTTTAATTATTTGGATAGTTCTAATCATATTTACTCTGCATTCTCCCAGAGCTGACTAAAATAGGCACACCGGTAAAAACAATGGAAAGATGCTGTGATGACACATAGATAGGGCCAAAAGAGCACAGAAATGGGGCAACCAACTACGGACGTGTCACTCTGGAGCGACATAATGCAACGATACATATTCCATCATTATTTAGATAAAAAATGAAGTTATTTATTTATTGCTTTAATTTTTTTTCTAGCTTTTGAGTCTGTACTTTAAGTTCCATTCTTATGAATATGACAAAGCAGAGTAGGAATCAGTATTTTGCAAGTGGGAAAATGGAGTGTCAGAATTATACTGACTTAACTTTTGTTAGCTAGAGTTTGAGTTATTTCAAGCAAGAATCCAAAATTGCTTCCTTTGGGTGATTATAATCCTCTTAATATAAAATAACTTTCTGGCTATGGCACTTAATATCTTAAATATTATTTTAGCAAGTCAAAGTCTCATTGGCATAAGTCTTGAACTATAGCAGAGGCATTTTGCTTATTTCATACTTCAGAATTTCAGCATGGTATAACATAAAGCAACTCATAATAAAAATGCCTGCCTGCCTTATGAAAGTTTTGTTAAGTATTGTAAGTTTTAAAGTCCCTCTAATTCACTAGGGGAAAAACTACCATTTTCAAAAAGCTTGACAGTTTTTTTAATTTCATCCCATTGTGGTATTTCTCGGTATGACTGAACTTCAAACCAAGTAAAATTTTTTTATTTAGTATCTCTCGACGTTGCTGTTTTACGTAGACAAAAATATTTCCCTGACCTAATGTTAAGGTTTAAGTTTTTATTAGCGTTAAGTGTATGGTTTTATTTAGATCAAGTCAAAAAGTTCTCAGTGCCTGCAGAAACCTTTACAATGCATTAAAAAATAATTTGATCCACATCTTGTTTATTATACCCAGTACTACTTGTTTTATGTTTAGCAAAATCAGCATATTCTTTGCTACATAATTTTTCTGTACGTGAGAGCAAGGATAAGGTAGGAAATCACCGGTGGGATTAAGTTGAAATGATTGATCATGTGAGGATGCTCCTGAAGTTGAAGTAATAAATGTTTTGCATTAGATTAAAAGGCTAGCCCTCCCATTTGTAAATATCCTAATTCACCTTAAGTATTTCTACTTTTTAAAAGTGGTTCAATGTTTAGTTTTATAAACGTTCTATCAGTAGACTGCAATAATTTTTCAAATTAGACCACATTTAATAACTGGTAAAACTAAATGTGTTTTCAGGGAAAAAAAAAATTAACAAGTAACAAGGCTATTCCCAAAGTCCTACAGGTGAAACAAGTAGTGAATGTTCTTTGTAATGACTGTTTTCCTTCTTTTCTTTTTGTTTTACTCATTAACCTACTTATTTGTTCATCTGTCTTTTAAATAACAGTATCCCTCTGAAGAAGATATGATTGAATGGGCCAAGAGGGAAAGTGAGAGAGAGGAAGAGCAGAGGCTTGCCCGACTAAATCAGCAAGAGCAGGAAGACTTAGAACTGGCTATCGCGCTCAGCAAGTCGGAGATATCAGAAGCATGAAGAATTCTCCTGTCCTTTGTCAACCATACAATATTCTTCTTCCTAAATACTGGAGCTCTTTACAGTGTGTATCAAAACTACCTATGAGCATGGGAATACAAAAGGTTTGAGATTCCTGTAAATGTGACAAAAGTTTGTGTTTTTTTTTGTTTTTTTTTTGTTTCTTACTCCATTTCAGATTTGTCTTCCTGCCCTCCGCCCAACCCTGGCCCCTATAAAAGCAGTAACCCAGTCAGACGACTTCACCTAGGCTCCTGTTCTGATGTGCATTTACTGTGAGCTTTTGCCTGCCTATGCTACTTTTACTTGTAAAGCTAGAGTACCCAAGCTTCTGCCTTCTGGAATATAGAGAAATAGTTCATCCCTATGCTACCTGTGTTCTGTAGTTAATCTGATGATAGCTGGTGGGTTTCTTAAAGTTTGCAGTATTCTTTGATTTGAATGGTTGAGGGAGGGGAAGGGAAAGAACATCCTATTTCTTTTAGCAAATTGGCTAGTTTAAAGCATATGTTTGTATTTCCTTATAGTTAAAATACTGTTCAGTTTTTTTATAGATAAGAAAAAATGCTTTGCATAAATTGACTCCACTGTTGAAGGGATGCTTTAAGTTTGAACCATTATAGCTTCAGACTCAATCTTTTCCTAAATAAAAATGTTAAAGCCTCATGTGTGAAATATATTTTTAAAAAAATGTCTGTGGATTTAAAGAATTTTAGATGAACAGATAGCTGTCCATAATTTTGAGTGCTAGACAGTGGAGAATATGTATCACTTAACATATACCTAGCAGTGTAAGGTAAGCAAAAATCTAACATGGCAGCCATTCTGCCATTGCTATGGCACTGTCCCCTTTAGTTCATGGTAGGTTTATTTTTGTACTTTGCAGAAGAAATTTTAGCATGTGAGAACTGGAAGGTACTTTAAACTTTTGTATATATATATTTTTGTTTTCTTTAATGAAGGCTCACTTACTTGAAATGTAAAAACTTTCACTGAATACAAATGGGAAAAGTGATATGTATTAAATCATATTAATTGCTTTTTGTCCATCTTTGTGGTTTAAAATAGTTTATTCTCTTCCTGGTTTTTGCCTAGAAAATTTGTGGGCTAGCAAGAAAATCTTGTTGTTGTTGTTGTTGTTGTTTTTTAATTGAGAGAGAAGAGAACTATCAAATTGTCAAAGTTCTTCATGTGTTAAAAGTCTATCTCCTATGAAACTGAGCTAGCAGGCAAGCTGAATTTGAAATAGACTGTGATGTATAGGCTATAAACTGTGGAATAACCTTAGTTTTCTTTTAACGTCAGTTACTGACTTAGGTAATGTATTGAATACCAAGATAAAGAAAAATGCACCTACAAACTAATTAAAAGTCTTTGTGATCACCAAGTCAAGGTGGTATTGATCTGCATTAATCAGAGTAACTTACTGCCTAGCCTATGAATAAATTCGAAAATATCCAATTCATTTAATCTTGAAATGGTGCTTTTTTTCTCTCTCCACACACAGTTGGACTGCTGCAGTTTAAAGCAAACTTAACATCATGTTCTTGCACAGCTAACTTTTTTTCTACTTTTATAAATTGAAACATTTCAGCATAAAAGTCATACATATGAAGCAAGGGCTGAATCATAATCATAAGGCTTTAATTTTGATAAACTAATCCAGTGGCCTATGGATAGACTGCTAAAAGTTGATTGAGAAGGTAGTGTTGGGAGCTGTGATAGGTAGTCATTTTGGGTTTTTTTTTTTTCCCTTCCTCTTACACTTCAGGATAAAGGTAAGTTGACTTGAATGGACTTCTTTTGCACTGGGAAAATGAACAGATGTTTGAAATGATTTTAAAATATTTTTTTTAATTAAAAAAACCACTCTGGAAAATATTAAATACCTGTAACTTATAAACACCCACCTTCAATGTAATAAGTGTACCCTAATCTTATGTATGTTTAACTGGATTACACAGATTCTTATCTTTTGTTAAAATATGTATACTCAGTGGACCAATATAATATTAAAGTATGTATATATTATATAAATCTCTTTCTCCATGCTCACTTGTGTAGGATGAGTGTTTGAGAGTCCTTTGTGATTACATTTTACTTTGTTGACTCTGGCTGCAGAGCCTATGCTTTCAAAGGACAGACAAGTATTCCTGAGAGCTCAGTGGCACTACTCACAAAGTTTTAATCGCCTTCTATATCCTTGTTCAAGTTTTGTTGGGCTCTCTTTATAGAATTTTCTGTTTCAAACTTCTAAATTATAGCCTGTAATTATGAGAACAATAAACTTTAAGTAATAATAAAGCATACTATCCATACATTGTATTTGAAATGGAGTTTTGCAATTCTCTCTTGTGTCCATGCTGTGTCCAGGAAGAGGTAGGTACACTGTCAGCACAGATAAATATGCGTAAACAGCTTGAGGCAGTGCCTGGTGTAGAATACTCAATAAATGTTAACTATTATTTTTAGTTACCATGTCCTGTTTCTGTGAAAGAAAGATGGAAAATGTATATGCATAGAGACAGTGCCTGAAACAGATGGTTTGTATATATTTGTTGAGTGGGGATTTATGACATGGATCCTGGGAGGGCACCCTAGTATAAAAAATTCTTTACAGTCCTGGGATAGAATCCTTAGTCCACCATTTTTGAGAAAGATGACTTTGAGAAACTCATTTAACCTCCCTTAGCCTCATTTTTGTCATCTAGTGAATATAATAATACTTAACTCATAGGATCATTCTGAAGGATTTGACTTTGGCAGCCTTTTCATATTACGTATTTTAATTAAGCAACGTCTGCCACGTTACTATTAGTAGTGAAAATAGCCATTGGTTTCCTTGTGGCAGCCACACAAGAGCAGAGTATGGCAGGACAGGCATTTAGAAAGTTTCTTTCCTCCTTTGACCAAGATTTTGTTTTGTTTTGTTTTTAAGGATTTTCTTTATTTATTCGACAGAGAGATCACAAGTAGGCAGAGAGGCAGGCAGAGAGAGAGGAGGAAGCAGGCTCCCTGCTGTGCAGAGAACCTGATGCGGGGCTCAATCCCAGGACCCTTAGATCACAACCTGAGCCGAAGGCAGAGGCTTAACCCACTGAGCCACCCAGGTGCCCTATCTTTCCTTCTGTGACCAAGTTTTTTTTTTTTTTTTTAAGATTTTATTTATTTATTTGACAGAGATCACAAGTAGGCAGAGGGGGGTGGGAAGCAGGCTCTTTGCTGAGCAGAGAGCCTGATGCGGGACTCGATCCCAGGACTCCGGAATCATGACCTGAGCCGAAGGCAGAGGCTTAACCCACTGAGCCACCCAGGCGCCCCCTGTGACCAAGTTTTAATTGAAAGAAGTGTGCCTTAAACTAAAAAGAGGAGACATCATGCTTCCAGAAAAATCTCAAGGAAAACTATTGCAAGCAACAGTAGTAGCATTGGATCAGGCAGTAGTAGCATTAAAGCCCGCTGGATCAGGCTTTAAAGGAAAGGTGGAGAGATTCAACCAGTTAATGTGAAAGTTGGGGATAAAGTTCTCCCAGAATGTGGAGGCACCAGAGCAATTCTAGGTGACAGGGAATTATCTCTTAACTAGAGATGATGGCATTGGAAAGTATGTAGACTGAAATAAGTCATTATTGAAATGATTTTCATGTGAAGGAAGCTGCCCATTCCACTGAGGTTCTGAAATCTTTCACCTTGTAAATAATTTCCATTTCTCTTTTATAATAAACTAATGATATTTACAATAAAAAGAGAAAAAAGCTAATGGTTATTGGATACATGTGTGTGAAGCACTAAACTAAGTACTTCATGTTGTTTTTCTGTTTAATCTTTACAAGAGTGCTGAGAGGCTCTATTTTGAAATGGGTAAACTGAGGCTCAAAAAAAGTAAAATAATGTGCTTCAGATCATGGCTAATAAGTAGATGCACCAGGAATTGAACTCTGTTCTCTCTGAATCTAAAACATGATACTCTTTCAGTTTACCATGCATTGTCTCATTTTGTGTGAAAAAGTTTGCTCCTAGGAAATGCTAGGAATAGGATATGGTAAATAATAACAACAAATAACGTGTTAAGAACCAAGCAGGATCCTTACTTCTTTACATATATTAGTTCATTTAATCCTCACAACAGCAGTAACTCGTGTGTGTGTGTGTGTGTAATAACGATAATCATCATTGTCTCCATTTTACAGAAGAGGTACCCTAAGCCATAATTATGCAAGTAGTAAGTGGCAGAGCCAGCCACTTTCGAACTTAGGGAGCTGACTCCAGAGTTTTAACCACTTCTTGCTATTTCTGTTAAAGGTGTGAAGCCATAGGAGAAATATAAATAGAATAATCCATGTGATCTCTGCTCTTGATTAATGAAATAGGCCTACTGTGTAGCAGATGGCATCTTAAAAAACATTTTCTAATTCATTCTCCTATGTAATCCTTAAAAGGATTTAGAATCGTTTCTAACACATGAAAGCATTCAACCATTGTTATTTGTGTTACCATAAGTGATAAGTACATGGGGAGATGGCCAATATCACATTTATTAAAGAAATACAAATTTATAGATCACAAAGTTCGCAAAAATGAAAAATAATATATCAGTGCTAGCAAAGCTCTGGAAAATACATAAAAAAGTAGGCAAAGAGTAGTTTTTGAAGAGGTTGCTGCATGGATGAAGGGACAGGGCCTTCTGGGCAGAGGCCATGGCTATGTCTAAAAGATGAAGGGATAGGACACAGTATAGTCAGCAAGTATTGAAGTAATTCACTGTGACTGGAGTTTAGGTCTGCGGGCAAAAAGAGTGAAGTATTTGTGTTATAAGAAAGATCTTAATGGTGATACGGAGAATTGCTTTAGGGGAAACTAGGCAAGGAAGAAGAGCAGATGAAGGGTACTAGAGTCATTCAGGTGAGATGGTAAGGAGCTAAAAATGTGGCTGTGGCTGAGGCCTGAGAGATGGGGACCAATTTAGAAGAATTAGCGGGTCTTCAAGTCTAATCTGATTAGGGAGTAGATGTTCAGCAGAAAGGCATGGTTCACAAACTTCAGAGAGCATCAGGATCACCTGGAGGGCTTGTTAAAATAAAGATTGTGAC
The DNA here is from genome assembly GCF_010015895.1 of Lontra canadensis. Taxonomy (NCBI): domain Eukaryota; kingdom Metazoa; phylum Chordata; class Mammalia; order Carnivora; family Mustelidae; genus Lontra; species Lontra canadensis. The sequence continues at coordinate 406,407 of NW_022631142.1, read as the reverse complement.
CCCATCCCCGGAGTTTCTCATTTAAGTAGGTCTAGAGTGGGACCCAAGAATTTGAAATTCTAACAAGTTCCCAGATGATGCTAAAGTTCCAGGGGAACCTAACTGGAGAACCACTGGAGTGGAGGCTAACTTCAAGTCTCCGTTTTGCAAGTTATATTAAATCTACTCCCTTAGTTTGCCATGCTGTTGCACCTTGTCATTCTATGCTTGACCTCTGGATTCTGTCTCACAATGTAAAGCACTTCCAATCTTTCTTGTGGATAGAGTTTTTTAAAAATAATAATTGGAAGCTAATGACACTGTGCCAGTAATATGTGAAATACATAAAATGATTCATTTTATTCTCCATAACAGCCTTTTTTTTTTTTTTAAGATTTTATTTATTTGACAGAACACAAGTAGGCAGAGAAGCAGGGAGGGGGAGAAACAGGCTCCCCATGGAGCAGGGAGCCCAGCTCGGGGTTCAGTCTTAGGACTGAACCATTTTGTTGTTATTTCCGGTTTAAAGATGAGAGGCGAAAAGGTTAAATAACTTGCCCAAGACCCAGAACTAAAAAGTACCAAAGGTAGGATTCAGTACTCAGGAGTCAGACTCCAGAATCCATGCTCAGTCACTCTTCTGTACTGAAAAAACTTACTTTAAGATACTTGATGCATAAGCCATCAAAAGAAATGAAATCTTGCCATTTGCGATGACGTGGATGGAACTAGAGGGTATCATGCTTAGCGAAATAAGTCAATCAGAGAAAGACAACTATCATATGATCTCCCTGATATGAGGAAGTGGAGATGCAACATGGGGGGTTAAGGGGGTAGGAGAAGAATGAATGAAACAAGATGGGATTGGGAGGGAGACAAACCGTTAAGTGCCTCTTAATCTCACAAAACAAACTGAGGGTTGCTGGGGGGAGGGGGGTTGGGAGAGGGGGTGGGGTTATGGACATTGGGGAGGGTATGTGATATGGTGAGTGCTGTGAAGTGTGTAAAACATGGTGATTCACAGACCTGTACCCCTGGGGATAAAAATATATGTTTATGAAAAATTTTTTTAAAAAAGATACTTGATGCATAGATCTATAGGGTGCCTCCCCATAAGTCTGCGTGTTGGAAATGTTTAGTGAGAAAATCATTGTCATTCCATTCACCCTTTGCTAAGGAGTATTATGTTCTAAGTACTGTGCCAGGCTAGGGACGGAGAAGATTCTTACGAAGGCCTTGCCATCAGTGGTCATACAGTAGGAGGGATATACATCTACTCTCAACTAATTCCACACATTGCATACTGAGGATTAAGATAGGAATGCTGGGATACCCAGAGGAAGGAGAGAATATTTCTAGCCCAGAGGATTGGGGAAGGCTTCCCAGAAGAGGTGCCCCCAGAACACAGTATGCTACTTCTAGCATTAGTAAAAAACATAGATGGTGACTTTTTAAAATTATTTAAGATTTTATTTATTTGACAGAGTGAGACAGGGAACACAGCAGGGGGAGTGGGTGAGGGAGAAGCAGGCTTCCCTCAGAGCAGGGAGCCTGATGCAGAACTCCATCCCAGGACCCTGGGATCATGACCTGAGCTGAAGGCAGATGCTTAATGATTGAGTCACTCAGGCACCCCAGTGACTCAAAATTTTTTTTAAAAAACATAGCTCTTACAAGGTCACAGCGTTTAATGTCAGGGCTCTGTTCACTGGGAAAGGCTGGCAAAAGTCTCCCAGGAGGCCTCATGTGAGCAGCATTTATTACTTGGTGAATTCAGCCTGGCCCAGGTCTGCCCTTCAAGTTTAGAAACCTGACTTTCATCAGTAAAACAGAGAGAGGGCTTCCATTACAATGGACTGATGTAGAGACCAGAACATCAGTATCCAGCAAAAGTTGCCACAGGACTTAGAGCACCTACAATTGGTTGAACAAGACTCCTCCCTTGCCAGTGATGTCTGATTGCTTCCTGCCTCTGATGCTCCTCTCCCTCTGCAGCCAGGGCTGCCTGGCCCTCTGATGACACGTTTTCAGATATGTTTAATCTGGTTGCAGTCTGGTTTGGCTGGTTGGGTAGCTGTAGCTAGTGTCTCTCTGGGGTGATTTTGCATATCTTTGGTTTCATCCATTGTGAACTCTATAGTTTAACTCCTCCTGAGGCGGACTTGCCCAGTTTGAGTTCTTAGTGAAATATCTCAGCCCCCACATCCTCCCCACTTCGATTCCACCCTTTCATTGGTCATACTATTTATTGAGTGTATATATGCCAAGCCTACTCCCTGACTTGCCCTAACAATTCTGCCTTTTAAATCTCTCTCAAATCTATCCTCTCCATCTCCAGTGCCACTGCCCCAGTTCAGGTCTTCATCATCTGTCTTATAGACTTTGCCAAAGCCTCCTAATCTTGTCACCAGTCTCTGTTTTTTTCTCTGCTTCCAAACCATCCTCCATGTCACAGTCAGATTCATCCAGAATCAAAATCTGCCCCATCACTCCTACATAAAACAGACACTGATTGCCGTCACACTCAGGCTAAAATCCTAAACCCTTAAAAGGCTTTTCCTTCATAACCTTAATTTCTGATTGGTACTTAATCAGTAATGGCTTGAACGTGTAACCTGGGTTCCCCCCCACCCCGCCTTAAGTCTTGAGAAAATGCTACTTGAAGGAAATAAAGGTACCTCCAATTTGATTATAGAGTAAGGGAAGCCTTTTGAAATATGCGTAATTTTATTCTTTCTAACTTGGTGTTTTTCAAACAGGTAATACATTACATTAGTGGGGTTGGGAAATCAAGTTTAGTGAATCAAGCAGCATAGAAAAAATGCAGAGTAGTAGAATGTAGAATGAACATAGTAGTAGCAGGATGAACTCCCATATCCCGATAATCACCTTCAGTAATTGCCATTTCATATCCAATCTGAGTTTATCCATATTCTTGCCCACTTTCCTCTCAAATCTTACCTTATACTTCATTTGTAAATATTTCAGCATGTTAAAGGTCAGCATTTAAAAAATCATGAAATAGAATTTGTTATTGAATATGTATGTACTGGGTCATGAGATAAAATGTTTGAAAGCAACTGATTTTTTCAACATCTCTTGAAATAAGAAATGTAGGTAGGTCCTAACATTATGTATCCAGGTTAATATATAGATTATCTTATGGAGGGAAAGGAGTGTCTTTGCAGAAAGACCCCACCTATTTTTCTTCCCCACCCCTAAGCATATATAGAATATGTTCAGCTGCCCAAGACCTAAGGGCTTAGGTTCAGCCTCTCCTGTTTTCTCTGGAATCCCAAATTGAGAGGACTGAATTATTCTGTGGAAAGGAAAAGGGATAAGGAAAAGTAGCTGATACTTACTGAGGAGCTTCTCTGAGCCTGGCACTAAGGCTTTTAATATACATTCTCCTATTTAATCCTCACAACACTTTTAACAGAAAGAAAACTTAAGTTTATAGAGAGAGAGAGACACCCTCACCCCCCCCAACCTGCACCTAGTAGAGACCAAGCCAGTTTCCAGCCCAGGTGCCTCGGCTCTGAGATCTGCTCTTCCACTACTAGCCTGCCTCTTGCATGCCTGGTTTTTTGTTTTGTTTTGTTTTTTAAAAGATTTTTATTTACTTATTTGATAGCAAGAGAGGGAACAGGAGCAAGGGGAGTGGGAGAGGGAGAAGCAGTCTTCCCCCTGAGCAGGGAGCCTGATGCAGGGCTCGATCCCAAGACCCTGGGATCATGACCTGAGCCGAAGGCAGAACTTAATGACTGAGCCGCCCAGGTACCTCTTGTATGCCTGGTCTTAAAGGCAGCCCTTTGGGCCTAAATGGTAACAGAGATCAAACACTGTAAACCTAGACCCTAAGCAAGAACTGATGTTCTCAAAGAAAACCCTGATTCATCTCAGCTTCTTGAGAAGGTTCCTAGCCTTGTAGAAAGAACCTAGATCTCAGAGTCTTATGAAGATGCGTCTAAATTCTGGCCTTCCCCCCTGCTCTGTGACTGTGGGTACGTCTCTTAATCTCTCAGATACCAGTAACTTCATAGGGTTGTTGTAAGGATTAATGGTGACAGATACAAAGTCTTCATTTCTGTGACATGGCAGATACACACTATGTCAGGGCTGTCGTGTCTGTGTTTAAGAAGAGAGAAAAGGTAATACTACATTCTAGGAAAGTGTGTAAGCATGGTTAAAGAGAATAAATGTCAGTCATCTTAAAAGTTTATTGCTACGGAACACTTCATTCCTCACTGATTCTGAGTAAAACTCACATAGTATGAGGTGCACTTCACACACACACACACACACACACACACACACACACGTTCAGCTTGAATTCACTCATGTAGCCCTCACAACAACCCTTGTGCTGGGTGCTTGTCTTTTCTGCATTTTACATAATTCCCATTTCAGATAAGAACACTGAAGCAGAAAGAGGTTAAATAACTTGCCTGAAGTCACGTGCAGCTATCAAAGGGTGAAGCCCAGACTCTTAACTCAGGCGGTCTGGCTCCAGAGCAAGGGAAGGAATAAAACCCGCTCTAGCTTGGGGTTGTTAGGAGATTCAAAATAAGATAAGCTTTGAGAAATTCTAAGAGCTTGTCTGGCAGGCGGACTGGGGCTGGGGTTAAGATAGAAATTTGAGGATGACTGCTTGGGTTAAGTCTTCACTGTGCCACTTAATTGGCCTCTGTGATCTTGAGCAAATTACTTAATCCTCTGCCTTATTTTCTCAACTATAAAAATTGGAATTTTAAAAGGAAATACCTAATAAGATTGTTCTGAGTATGAAATGAGCTGGTATATCTGAAAAGTTTAGAATAATGCCTAACAGCTCTAGACAAACATGGTGATGACAATGAAGATGACAAAGGAAAAGGCGAAGATGAAGAACAGGAAACAAGCCTTGAAGTTTAAGAAACCTGGGATTTAATCCCAGCTCCTGACTTGATCTTAGGAACATTTCTTAACTTCAGACTCAAATAATCTCACAAGAGTTGTTGTCCCAGTTAGAAATAGTGTATGTAAAGGTAAGTAAGTAAAGTGCCTTTCACAAAGTGGAAATTATATAAATATGCATTCCTTATTCATTTACTCTGCTCTGAGCACCTACTAGTGTAGCAGGGGTGCCAGACTCCATGGAAGACAAAAATGTGAGACATTCTCTGTATTTTCAGATAGAAATCTGAAGATGAAACTGGTCATTGTTAATTAAGTTTAGAAAGTATGGAGTGTTAAATGCTGTGAAAAAGACACAAAAAGGAGAGATTCCACCGCTGGGGAGATACAGGAGGGCTTCCTGGAGGAAATAGTATTAGCTGTAGGCTCAGAGGCTGGGTGGGGCTTTAATTCCAAATGGGATTTGACTGGGCTCTGGACCTACAGCAGACCAAGTTTCTGAGGCCCTGTGGTATTCATGCCTGTGAGCCCAGGAGGAAGTTGGCTATCTGTAGTGCACAATGCTGCCAAGCTGGATAAGGCTCTGTGGGCTGAGGGATTTGGGCCCCCAGGTGCATGTAACTGGAATTTCCAGATCTGGAGGCTCTAGCAGTGTGGTCAGATAGGCAACATTCTCGGGTCTTGTTGATCTGCCAAGACCATGACATGAGCTCTCAGAGAAAGGGGGAAAGGTCGTATTTTCTCTGCTCCCTACCAAGGAAAATTGAGAGAAAATACCCAGGTAATCCTCAAGGCTTCTGTCCCCTGCTTTCCCAGGCCTGCCACTCCATGCCCAGCCCACCTGCAGACCTCAGGTGGGATTAGGGGGGGAAGCACCAGATGGGAGAGACAGACTTGGGTCTAAGACTTAGCTTCACAGCTTAGTATCAGAGAAGTCAGTTTTCCTCTTGGAGCCCCAGTTTCATCAACTAAAATGGGAGTGAATACTTAATGGAATGGCATTAAATGAGAATTTGTGTCAAACACCTGGGTTAGGGTTTGGCACATTAGAGAATGGCTCAGACTTGTCAGAATCAGTCACACTTAGTCGACAAAGGATTTGTGTTGCTCAAGTGCCTACAATACAGACCCAGCCCAAAAGGAGACAGAAATGGTCCCTTAGCCATCCTGCCCCGCCCGTTTTCACCCTGCTCCTCTCACTGAGAAAAGTCTCTAGGGACCCCTGAATCCATCCTTCACACTGGACCTGGATTGATCCTTCTCCCTGCTCCTAGTCCTTAGTTGAGCCTGCCATGGACGCCTCCTGTTCCAGTGCCTTGCCTGTCAGCAACCTCTACTCTCAGGCTAGACAGGTCTTTCCTTACCTCCCTGTTCCTCTGTCTGCCCCCCAACCTCTTCTGCAGTCCCAAGCACTTGACTCCATCCATGTGCGGCCCTGGTAAGGCAGTGTTCTGTACTTAAGCAGGAGAGAAAGGCGTTTGTGACACCGTCGCCCCTCGATTCAGAGGACCTGCTTTAGACTGGGACCGGAGAGCCTGGAATAGGTCCCGGTGCTGCCACCGGCCTTCTGTGTGGTCTTGGGACAAATCCCTGGACGTCCTGGGCCTCAGCTTCTCCTTGTGACTAATGATGGGTCTCGACGGCTCTGGAGGGGAATGGGCTTGCTCTGGGACCCTGGGTCCGCTCCGGGGGCACCGACGTCCCGGGCAGGCAGGGAGGTGCCCGGCCGCGGCGGGGAGGAGCCGCCGGTCCCGTCCCGCCCATCCGCCCGCCGGTCCAGGTGCTGCCGCGGGAGCCGCCGCTACAGCCCACGCCGCCACGAGGGGCCGCCCGCGCCCCCGTCTGAGTCCGGCCCGCGTCCATGGCGTTTCTGACCGCCTGGAAGGGGGCGGCCTCCGGGAAGAGCGACCGCAGGTACGGGGCGGGAACGGGGCCTCGGCTGGAGGCGCGCACGGGACGGAGGGGCGGCTGCCGGCGGCCGACCGGAGGGACAGCTGTAGGGGTACAGCGGGCGACCGCAGTGCGCGGGCTGCTGGGCGCGGGGTAACGGCCGGAGGGCCGGGGCGGGGTCAGCCCGGCGCTTCTCGCACCCTCACGTGCCCCGTGGCTCACGTGTTCCGGCCCCCGCCGGGGCTGGGCCTAGGGACAAGGGATGCGGACCCCACCCCTCTGCGGTCGCACCGGAGCCCCGCTTCCGGTGCCGTCATCTGCGCGCTCTCTGCGAGGGTACGCAGGTGAGCCCTCGGGCCGGGTGGGAGTCAGGTTTGAGCTGCGGTGTCAGCCCTCTGGGGTGCTGCTCACACGCACCTGGTCTTCCGCGCCCTCTGTGCCGGGACAGATGAGAGCAAGCAGACCATCCGCGCCCCAACACGGTTGTCCACATCTGGGGGCAGCATTGTGTGTGTGTGGGGGGGAAATCTTGGGTGTCAGTGCTGGTCCAGGGTAGGATTATGTGCCCCACAGCTCCTCCAAGCTCAACCCATCAGGGATATCATTGTCTCCCGTGTGTTGCCTCCACCTCCCCAGCGGTCCCCACCTCCTGGATGAGTTGGTGTCTCCAGATGTGTTCTCTTGAGAAAGAGGAGAGGGGACAATCCTGACCTCTCTTCTGAGCTTAGACACCAATTCCTTTCCTTTACATAACTTAAAGTTTACCCTCCTTACTCCCTAGAGAAGAGCAATCCAACTGCCCTCCCGGCACTTCCATCTGACTTTCCTGTGAGCACCTCAAATTCTGCAAGCCCCAAATCACACTTCACATCTTCACCCCTAAACCTGTTCCTCTCCCTGTGTTCCCATCTCAGTGAATGGCATTGTCATCCACCCTGTTGCTCAAGCCCAGAATCCGGGAGTCATCCCTTTCACCTCCCTCCCTTACCTCCACCCCAGTCTCTGAGTCCTGCTGATTTTCTCTCTGGTGTCTCTCAAAGCTGTTCATTCTCCTTTGGACTATTGCAATAGCGCCTAACTTTCCCAGTTCCTCCAGTCTTCTCCTTTCCATGCATCCTTCAGACGGATCTTTTCTAAAGCACAAGCCAAACCATGTCATTCTTCTGTTTTAAAACTTCCACAGTTCTCCATCACGTAAAGGTTAAAGTTCAAAGTTCTTGAGGAGAGAGGTTGTGACCTGCCTTGGCCCATTTCCTGTAACTCCCCAGCGCTCACTCTGGTCCAGCAACACCGACTGCTTTATAGTGCTCTCACAGCTGTGCCAGGCTGCTCAGGGTTGCCTCTGCCTGGAATACTATCTGGGACCCCGGGTCTGCTCCACTTCTGCTTCTGACATTCACATCAGTTAAGACTCAACTTGAGGTAACCTCTTTTCGAGAGCCTTTCTGACCCCACCTTTGAGTCAGACTCAGAGGCTTTCAACATCTTTGCTTCTTTCTCGTGATTCTCATTCAGTCTTTTAACAAACACTGTTGAGCATATAACATGCTCCAAGCACTGTACTAGGTGCTGCGGATATAGTATTACTTCAGAGGCACAACTCCCTGCTCTCAGGAGACCGTGTTCGAGAGGAAAAAAAAGGCCACACAAATAGGCAAATAAACAATGCTGTGTAAAGCCTTAAAGAGGGCCATGGGATGGACAATAAAATAGACCATTCCTAGAGCATTCTCAGAAGTCACAGTGTGGTTTGTGTCTGAGGAGCAGAAAGGAGGTCCTGAGGTGAATCCAGTGTCTGATGGGATCCAGGAAGCAGGCTGCCCAGAACAGGGCATGGAGTTTGGATTTCACTGGTGTTGGGAAGCCACTAGAGGGCGTCAGGGAGCGGATTTACATATTTAAAGATGATCCTGCTACCTCAGGAAAAAAGGATTTTGCGGAGGGACAAACCATTTCAACACTGATTCAGGGTTACCTTTTTCTGTCTCCTCACTACATGTGCAGAGGGGGCAGGGCTTCAGTTTTGATGAAGACATGAAAGAATAATTTCCGAGGAAGGAGAGATCCCCCGGTTGGGATAGAGAAGAATGGCTATGTCCAGAAGAATTTCTTGCCTGAGGTCTTCCCAGCCTATGAGAACTTGGTTGTGTTCTGTCCTTAGGCACCAGGAACCTTCTTCTGAGTTTCAAATGTGTGTATGTTGCTGATGTCACAGTGTGGAGGGAGGTAGGGAGACAAGAGGGGAGGCTGGCATGATGATCCAGGAGGGATGCTGGGGTGTGGATGAGGAGAATGAAGGGGGCGGGGGGTACGGATTAGAGAAGTTAAGGAAGAAGAACAGCTAAATGGTGAATAGAGAGGCTGAGAGATGAGACCCAGAATCACCAGTGAGGGAAGAGAAGTGAGAGACAGTGAAGAGGAGGGGGAGAAAGGAGACTCTAGCCAAGTAGAGGCCTCTGTATCCTCCGTGGGCCTGTTTGAGGGAGAATATGGGAGGGCCTGAACACATTGCCTTTATACTTCAGGTGGAACTTGCTGGACACAAATACCCCCAGTTGTGCCCACAAAGTCTCATATCTGAGGCACAAACCCAGATCTCCTTTCTCCCAGCTCAGGACCTGTGACTTTACCTTCCCCCCTCACCCACCACACTGTCTGATCTCCCACAGCCTGGCCCAAAGGTGAAGAGCTTGTCCGGCCCCTGTTCTGCCGCTTACGTACTGGCTCTGTGGCCTAAATTTAATTACTTGGTCTGTGTGAACTCAAGTTTACTCAGCTATAAAATAAGCTACTCACTGAGTGGTGGGAAGCCCTAGTGAAGTCCCACTGGAAAGGACCTCACAGAGAGCCACTGGGGCATATTTGGTGTTCAGTAAATGTGAGTTCACTTTCTTCTTGGCAGTGGTGTGAGGTAACTAAGGTATTCCCATTGAACAGAAGGAATTCTGAAAGGTTTGGGAATCAAGGGTGGGATTCCTGGCACCAGCATGGATAGCCAACAAGGTTATGAGATAGAAATGGTGCCCACACATCTTACAGTGGGGAATGCCACCTACTGGTGCTATAAACAAGGCCCCTTCCAAGCCATACCAGTAGCCCCCACTCATGGCTGTTCCTCCTGTAGAAGGCAGCACCAGGAGCAAAGAGGGAAGTGTAGATGGGCAGATGGCTTTTGAGAGAGTAAGTGGCAGAGCTGCGGGGGCAGGGCGGGGGGTGGAGGCAGGGAGCTCTCTGAGAACAGAGGGGCCCAGCCAAAGAGGCTCAGGTCCTGGGGCTGCTGTCAGTTGCCCAGTTTCCTGCCCTCGGTTTGAGCCTGAGCTCCAGGAACTCTCAGATGCCTCTAGGTAGGTGGTTTCAAATTTGATGGCTGGAATCCTGGAGTGGCTTTGGGGTTCCTTCCTTGGGACAGGATCTGGACGGGAGGCCAGTGCTGAGTGTTCACCTCTGTGATTCTCAGATTCTGTGAATTAAGGCATTGGTGAATTATGAGAATCGGGATTTAAATTACCATGTTCTACGATATTGAGGTTTATGATCCCAGGGTTCTGATCTCCCTTCTGCTGTCCAGAGCAGCTGCATGGGGTATGAGAGGGTTCTGGTGTGGGAGGCACACTGCAGCCCCCAAATCCTCGATCTCTCGGGAGGATGCCATGGGAAACCCTCAGGTTACCTTCGTCCCTTTTTTTTAGTTACAGAGGGATTCTGACTTGGGACGTTTTTGGTCCTGTCTTGAGGTCAGTTGGAAATAGATGATGTAGGCTGCTGTGTTAGCTCTGCCAGCGTGCAAGTTCCTGATTTATCTTCAAATCTGCGATTTGAGTTGCTTGTCCTTCCCCTGAATATTTCTGCTGCTCAATTCAGTTTCTCTCTGCGGTCGGCTCCATTCTCTCCTAATGCTCACCTACTTCTCCATCCTGTGCCAGGCAGGGCTGCCAGCAGCTTCCAAGCTCAAGTCCTGGGACAGTAAGACAAAGCAGTGAAAAGTATCCTGGAGCCACACAGGCTGATTTGGGGATCCTGACTCTGGGACTTTCTGGCAGTATGACTTTGGACAGGTTATTTAACTTTTCCAAATTTCACTCTCATCTGTAAAATGAGGCTAATGTTAGGACTTGCCTCACAGGGTTGTTGTGAGGATTATGTGAATCAGTTTGTGGCAAGTGCTGAGAGCAGTGCCTAACACACAGTCAGTGTAACCAAGGAGTGTTACTGATTATTGTCATTAGTGCCCCCAGGCCAGAAGAGGAAGGGGTTTCTCCATCAGTCTCATTTGAAAAAGCTCAGGGAAAAATTTCCAGCTGACCCTTCCTTCAACAAGTCACTGTGCCCTGAGAGGTGGAGTCAAATGAGAGGCACCTACCATTCAGCCAGTGGGGCTGGAGAGGAGGGAAGAAGCAGTACCCCTAAAATCAAGTTGCGGAGGTGGGGCGTGATATTGTAAGGTAACTGTGGCCAATGAGCAGACCTTAAAGTAAAATCATAGCTTCATGAAGACCGCAAAATAGGATTTGCTTGGAGTATCCCTGTGCCTCCCTCTGAGAGTCCAACAGTTGTTGACACCGTGGGAGCTGGGAACCGGTCCCTTGTGCACTCTCCTGCAATTGTGACTATTGGCCCCAGTCCCATTCTCAGCCTCACTACCACTGCCCCACCGGCCTGGGGGTTGGGGGCTTGTAGGACAATGTCCCTGAAGCTTGTCACTTTATCACCCCATCCCAAGGCTGGAATAGACCTTTCTCCTAATTCTCCTAATTCATTCGCTAGCTTGACCTAAAACCAGTCTGTAATATTTTAAAATACCTTAGGAAGCAGGGAATGAGTAACAGAAGATTTGTAGGATTCTATGGCCCCTTGCCGAGCCCCTCAGCCATCCTGAAAGGAGCCTGACTGCAAAACTTCCACATCTGGGAGGGCCCCGTGGGTGTTTTCCCATATTTTCTTTCCTTCCTGCTTCAGATGGAAACTGCAGTTCAGAAATCTATTGTATTTAGGTAAAATTCTTCCTACTTAGTGGCTGGATTCATCCCGTGTACCCCAGGAGGACAATTATATTAGGACTTGTGACAGTGAGTGTGACATCAGATGCCCTATCCAGTAACCCTGAGCCAGATGCTCCATACTTTTTGAGTCCCTTTTTTCCCTTCGGAATGAAGTTTGTTCCTGCTTGTTCCCACCACAGCCTCAGGTGTCCCTCACCCTCCCTCACAGAGTTGGCCCTGGGAAGACCTTCCCCCTGCAAGAATTCATCTCCAGCTAAGAAACACCCTCCCCCAGACAGAGCATCTAAGTCTCAGAATGAAAGTAACTTTGCTGTCCTTCCAAGAAAGTGGGTGGGTACTTCGTCTACACTTGTGTGACTGAAGGGCATACCCAAGTGCCATCCCTGAGCACAGGACAGGCCAGTCAGAGAGGGATGACCTCTCCACAGGCTCAGTGCAGAGCACTGCATTCAACTGGTCCCCCCTCTCCTTCGCTTGCTACAGCTCCCTTCAGCCCTGGCTTCTCTCCCCTGGACCTTCTGAACTAGGCCCCAGCCTCTTCAACATTCCTACCCCCTGCCACCCTGCTGCCTCAGTGACCCCATAACAGCGAGATCTGCCCTTGGCCAAGCCCTCATGTGACACGCATCATCACCTTCCATCCACCTCAACTCTGACTGGGAGGTCTTGTTGTCTCCGATTCTGATAGATGAGGAGATGAAGCCTCCCTGTGCTTTTTCAAATGCATACACACTGGGGTTTTCTCTCTAGTACTACTTTTGTATTCTGCTTTTTAAATATTTTCCCACCTTCCAGAAAACTCATTCATGTAACAAGTACTGAGTGCCTACTGGGTGCCAGGCACTGCTCTGGGTACTGCAAATATATTGGAGAACAAAACTGAAAAAAAAAAAAAAATCCCTCCCCTGTGGAGTGTAGAATTTAATAGGTAGAGACAGAAAATAAGTGAATAAGCAAAATATTCAGGAGGTAAAATAACACATGCTGTGTAAAAAATATTGCAGGATGAAAGAATAGGGAGGATGAAGGCAAAAGCTCCATTTTAAACAGAATGATCAGGGAAGTCCTCACGGAGAAGGTGTCATTTGAGTTGAAGCCTTTTGGTGGAGGGGTAATCATGTGATTATCTGCAGGAAGAGCATTCCAGGCAGAAGGAAGAGCAAGTGCAAAGGCCCTGAGGTGGGAGTGTGCCTGACATATTTGGAAAAAAGCAAGGAGGCCAGAGTAGCTGAATATGTGAGAGAGAGAGAAAGGGAGATGATGTCAGAGAGAGAGAGATGGGGGTGCATGTCATTCAGGGCCTCAAGGCCATGTGGAGACTTTAGTTTTGTACTGAACAATATGTGGAGCCAATGTGGGATTTTGAACAGACAAGTGACATGATCAGATCAAATGGGTCTGGTTCTGTGTGAAGACAATAAGGAGACAGGGCCTGGAGCAGAGAAACTACTTGGGAAATAATGTAGTAGTCTGGGCAAAGAAATTCTCTATAAATATAATTTAAATATCTGCAGAATATTTGACCCTATAAATTCACTATAACTCATTGAAATAATTCTTCATTCATGGGCATTTAGGTTATTACCAGCTGTGTCCTTATTATAGAAAACACTGTGTTGAACATCTTTGAATAAGAAATCTTTATGTCTGTGACTGTTTCTTCAGATACATTTGTTGCCTGGGTGTTACTGGGTCACTTTTCTAAGGTTTTCAGTCCAAAATTCCAGTTACCCTTCTGAAAGAAGGCACTGCTTTCTGCTCCCTGTGGCAGTGTGGGAAGTAACACATTTGCCATAAATGTACGTGGTAGGTGTCCAGGGGATGTCTTTGCGGCCCTGGCCAGGTCTGCATCCACATCTTCTCTGGTCACCCCTCCTCTCTGGACGGCCTTGCACAGTTCCAGAGCTCTTTGGGGTCCATTTGCTCATTTAATGTTCACGTTTAACGTTCACATCAATCCTGTTATCCCTGCATTATAGATGAGGAAACTAAAGCTTAAAAATTAATGGTAAGGCCCTGTTCCAAGTGCTTTATGTATGTTAAAATAAACCTCATTTAATCCTTTCAACAGCTTGATGAGCTCAGTGCCATCATCATCCCCATCTCAGAGTTGAAGTCACCCATCCAGGGTGTCAGAGCTGGGGCGCCAACCTGCTCTCAAAACCACTCCCTGCCCTGCCTCAAGCTCATAGAGTGATTTGCTTGGGGCTGCACAGCTAGGATGTGGTGGGGCCAGGAGTCCAGCCAGATCTTCCCGGCTCTGCAGCCCAAGTTCTAACCCCTGACAAGTTGCCACTCAGTGCCTGAAACACCTCATTAGAGCTCTGCCTCTTTTTTTCAATTAAAAAAAAAAAAAAAAAAAAGGGAAAGAAAGAAAATGTTCCTGGTCCTTTGTGCCTGATGGGGGCTCCTTCCTCAGATCCACTTTCAGCTGCTCTGGGAGGCCAGACTTTGGTAGAAGAGCTCAGACCCCAGAACCAAGAACATCAGAGCAAGGAAGGGCCTTGGGCTCCTGGCCCACCCTTCTCTCCCCTCTCTATGGGGAGAAGAGGAACCTAAGGGCCAGAGTGAGGCAGTAACTTGCCCAATGTTACACAGCTAGTGGGGGGTCAGAGTTCATGAGGAGGGAGGAGGCTGGCCCAACACGTAAGCCTAGGTCTTCCTTAGGAGCCCCTGCCAAGGAATATTTTAGAACTGTGATTGTCACAGCCCTGTTTAAGGGCCCTCTGTTGATGGGCCTGTTGACTGTGAATTATTAACCCGCTCAAGCCAGCAATCTGCTGGGTGGGGCTGACTTGAATTAAGAAAACCTGCTGTATAGTCACCTGGGTGGGTTAGGGGCGGGTGTGGGGGGGGAGGGCCTCTGGAGTCCAACCAGCTAGTTCTGGGCTGGTAGAGCTAGTTGGGGGCTGCTTCATGTCAGGGAAAGGCCTAGAGGAAGGGACTGAGAAGAAGGAAGAGGGAGAAGAAGAAAGCGGCTGACGCATCACCTCAGTAATGCCCAGTAAAGCCTCACAGCATCCCTGAGAGGCAGGCACCGTTATCCCAGACTTAAAAATGGGTAGATAGGGTCAGAGAGGTAGAGGCAGAGGAGGCTTCACAACTTAAGCTGTTTCTACAGCAATGGTATCACTTTTCACATGCTCACACTCCCATTTCCGTGACCCACCCCCTTTTCCACACACTTTTCCCATAGGATAAGGAGTCAAGACCTGAGTCCAAGTCACACTTGGTCAAAGCCACTGTGGGATGAGAGATAAAGCCTCTGTGGAACTTTTTGGAGCATCCTGAGGAGGTTTCACTGAACAGATGCTTACTGAGAGCCTTCTTAAGCTGACAGATGGTACAGGTAAAAGCAGTCCATGGAGGTTCTCAGGGCCATCAGGTGTGGTGAGCCCGGTGGTTTGTTCTTGCAGGTAGGGGAGAAAATGAGAGAGGAAACAGGCTTGGCAACTTCAGGCACAAAGCACCAGGAAACTCCCTCAGCAGGGGAGGAAGGAACCCAGGACTCAGCATACTATCCGGGTCCCCGCAGCTTGGCTATCAGCCTGAGGTGGAAATGGGCAGGTGACATGAGCAGAGTCACCTGGGATGGGAGGCAGAAATAATTGTGACTCCCAGGCTCCCCAGGGTTGGGGCTGAGCCGGAGCTCCTGGGGGCTGGGAGCTGCCTGGGTGGAGCCCTCCTGAAGGGTGGACCACTCTGGGGCTCTGACTCATCAGGTGAGTGACTCTAGCATCATTGCCACTGCTGTGTGGGGACCGCTCCAGCTCCGAAGGCAGCTTGGCTGCTTATGGTGTTGAGATTCAGTTTCATCTACAGTGGGAGAATGCCAGCCTCTGCCTTGCTGCCATCACCGCCGGAGCGCCGCTCAGCACTCTGTCACCTGCCAGGAACTACGGGGGCATTATAGATACAGGAATTCTTAATCCTCACAACCACCCTTTGAAACAGGCAGTATTTCCATTTTACTGATGAGGAAACTGAGGCTCAGAGAGGTGGTTAAAAGTGAGCATGAAATGAGATAGTCTGTGTTCTACACTTAACCTGTGTCGCATGGAGTAAGCCTTTGGTGGACATCAGTCATCATAATCATTACCTCAGAGGGAAATGGTAAAGTGCTAGGCCAAGTGTTGGTATTCGGTGATTCATCAGAAACAGAGATGTCTGACCAGACCCGATCCTCCAAAAGCTCCCAGTCTGACAGCAGAGACAATCACATACACACCTCACTCCACTCCCATCACCCCCAGATGGTGTCAGCCACGGTGATGAGGGGAGGTCAGAGGGGGTTAGGGCAGTGTGTGCCCAGGAAGCCCCTAACCCCGCCAGGGAGGGAGGGCTTTCTGGAAGAGGTGCTGCCTGAACTGAAACCTGCGGGGCGAGTAGGAGTTTGGGCCTATATCAGGCTCTTAATAAATGTTGGTTAAATCCAATGGAGATTTACCTGTATCTAACGTAGCATAAAGCTTCAGAAGTGCTCACTCACCCGGCCCTTTCCATGGCTCTGGGAGGACTCTGGCAGTTTTCTATTGGTAGATTTGGATTCTTTTTTCGGGGAAAAAAAAAAAAAAGTTTCCAATTTTAAGCTTCTGAATTGAACCCTGATTAAATGAATGAATAATAAGTGATAAGGGAGGAAGGTGTGTTGCAGGCAGAGGGACGAGCTAGTACAAATGCCCAGAGATGGGCATGGGTTGCAATAGGGTGTCCCAGCCTCATTACTGAGGCTCCTCTTCATACACATTGCTGGTCTTCTCACCAGCCTCACAAATGCCAGCGGACATGGGTGTGCCTCTGCCCACCCCATGCTGCTTTCACCCATGCTGTTCTCCCATCTGGTACACCCTTTCCACGACTTTATTGTGTATAAACAATATAAACTTCGAGGCTCAACTCTGTGCCCACCTTCTCCAGGAAGCCCTCTCCCCACCCCTCCAGTCTATGTTGCATTCTTTCTTATCTGGAGTCCTCTAGATGACAGTAGATCTCATCATAGCCCACTCCTTGTAGTTAATTACCTTTTCTGTGCTCATGTCTGAGAATCCCAGACATGCGATGATCCTTGCCAGTGAACATCTAGCCTCTGTTCACATATGGGCAGGATAAGAACTCACTACCTTTCCAGACAGCCTGTCTGGATTTAAACAGGAATCTTCTAAACCTCTCCCCTCTGCCACCAGGCTCAGTCTACCTGGCTCTCCCAGGAGCCAGTCTGCAGCCCTCTTCCTAAGAGGCCTGCCTCTACCAGGCTCCTCTTGCTTCCTCTTCTGACATCCTGGAGCTAAGGGTTGCTCCAGGGGTGCTGGAGTCCCTCCTCCTATCCTCTGCTTTTGTAAAGGGACAGTTCTAATGGCAGCCACGTGCTCTGATGAGTCATGATTAAGAGCATCTGGGGCCTGGAAGTGGTGGCTGGTTAACTCCTCACGGACCAGTGACTCTTTGTGCCAGAACGCCAAGTGGGCGTCAGTCCTGGCCCTAGACATGTACCTTAGGGCTATGCACACAGTGAGCATTTGAGGAGTGTTCTGGATGACTCCGTATAAGGGTTGGGGACTCAGAGAGAATGGGACCGAGGGGGGAAGAGAGACAAGAGTGTCCACCCTGGAGTCAGGAGGGCCAGTTCCAATCAGGACTTGCCATTTATTAGGTGAGTTAACTTGAGCAAGTCACGTAGACTCTGTGCCCCATCTCTGTAAAATGGCAGCTCTGGGGATGATTTGAGAAGACCGTTGTGAACCCCGGGCTAGCAGTGGGTGCTAAACCACGTTCTGTTCCGCTTTCTCGTGTGCTGCACGCACAGTGCGGCAGTGGGCAAAGGGGAGTATTAAAACCCAAGCCTGACTCTGGAGGCTGTGTCTTTCTCAGCATGAATGCCCCCCGCCAATGCAGTAGGATGACGAAGGGCTCAGGTGGGGGCCGCTGCGAGGCGGGATCTGGGGTGGGGGAGGGGAGAGATGACTGGGAGATGGACCTCAGGTCTAAGAGAACTTTCTGGCCACAGATACGTGGGGCTGTGTGAGGAAGGAGGGAGCTTCGGCCCCTGGGGGCTGCGCAGCGAGGACACTCGGCATGGGCCAGGCGGACCGTGGGTGCCAGGGCCTCTCACGTCTGAGAGCTGAGGGTGGGGGCGCATCCCGCGGCCGCCCCCCGCCCAGCCCCAGCCTCCTCCAGTCGGCCGCACACAGGCGGCGGCCGCGGCCCCACTGCGCCGGCAAGCGACCGAGCCCCGGCCCGGCCCCGCCGCCTTCCCCGCCCCCGGCGCGCCCCTCCCCGGCCGCCGCGTCTGCGGCTCGGCGGCACAGCACCCGGTTCGGGGTTTCGGCGGCAGCACCTGGGCCGCGGCTGGCGTCCTGCGGGGGCACGCTGCCCGCCCCTCTCCGCGATGAGCTCGGCGGGCGCCGCGGACTCCCTGGCCGCGGGGTAAGTGCGCGTCTGGAGCGGCCCCGGGCCCGGGTTGGGGGGTGGGGGCGGGCGCGGGGCCCGGTCTCCCCCGCGCCTCCGGCTGGCGGCCCGCACTGCGGCTCCCAGCCGCCCCCCACGCCCCGCCCGGCGCTCCGCCCGGCCTCCGGGAGCCGCCGCCGCGGGTGAGCAGGGAGGGGGTTGTGGACGCTCGCGCGAGGGAAGTAGAGGCGCCGGGGATCCTGGGGCTGTCGCTCCCTTCTGGGTCCCAACTTTCTCATGGAGCTGTAGTAACGGCCACGTCAGAGCCGCCTTCCTCTCCTCGTGGCGTTTACACCTGTGGTGGGCTCTGTTGTTTTCACCTCCGTTACAGTTGAGGAAACTGAGGCATAGCTCTTAAGTGACTTGCCTTCCGTTACCCAGGAGGTGAGTGGTGGGCCTGGAATTTGAACTCAGCTCTCGCTGATGCTGGAGCCCTCACCCGCATTCCATACTGCCCCATCTTCGGGGATGTCTGAAGGAGTTAAAGGCTAAGATATGAATCAGCTGTGCCCATTGGGCGCAGCAGGAACTGGGGTAGTAAAGGTGGGTGTTGTCACTTCCAATATGGCTCTCCTGCTCTTCCCCACCTCACTGAGGAACCCTGTAGAATCCCTATACTGCCCCTGTAGCAGTGATAGCTGCTAGCAGCTGGGAGACCTGGAGCAGCTGGCCCTTTCCTGGGCGCAGGTGAGTAGGGGCCAACTCCTGAGGGCCATGCTGGGAGGCTGCTGGGTGGAGATCTGGCTCAGGTGAGCCTGGAGGTGTGCCTGCCCTACCTGGAGCCTCACCACCAGGGACAATATTTGCCAAGGGCCTCAGGGCTAACATGTGAACAGGGAGGTGACGGGGGCGGGTGCCAGCCTTAGCTGGAGGCCTCCACAGCACCTGTGTGTGCATCCTGGGTGAAAGCTTAGAAGTTGGGTCACTGAGGGACACTCTGGCCTGGGGGATGGTTGCCTGGTGAGTTTTTCCCTGACCACGTTTGTTATATGATTTGGGCCATATCCTTTATCCTCCCTGGAATTCTGGTCCCTCCTTTGGAAAATACAGGGAGGCCAGGCATGGCTGCTCCCTTCCTGCTCTGAGCTGAAGTCTGTAAATCTCTAGCCTGTTAGGTCCCTTCTGTCCAGCCCTGACTAAGCACCACCCTAGTGTGCCTAGGAAAGAAGCTTCCAGGAAAGAAAGCAGGCATGGAACAGGGCACCTATCAGAGAATCCTGGACTCCCAAGCTAGAAGCCACATCCATCCCTCTTCCTTGCACACTCATATATCTGCCTGAGTCCAGGCTCCTCTGGCCCCTCCATGGACCTGTAGGGTAGCAAGCTCAGTCTTCCAGCACTGGTGGATCTCCCTCACACGTCCTCATACTGAACCATACCTGCCCCACTGCATGCCCTCCAGGTCCCCCTCTTCTTTGAGGCCACACGGGTCCATCTGCTCCTGTCCCTGGTCAGTGCCACCCTGGTGGGGTCTGAGCAGAGCAGAGGCAAAGCAGTTCTGCCTTCACAATAGGTACTCAGTCACTCAGCAAACACTCCCAAGGCCTGCTCTGGGCCCAACCCAGTATTTGTGGATCAGTGGTAAACAAACCAAACTTTAAATCTCCACCACTTAAAAAATTATGAAATATTTTAAGCCTTCAGAAAAATATAGCAGGTAATAAAATGAACCCCATGTCCTTGCCACCCAGCTTTTTCAGATGTTAACATTGTGCCCACTTATTTCATATTCTTCTTGTTAAGAAATAAATTATAGCAGAGACTTTTGAAGCCTCTGTGGACCCTCCCCACTTCCCTCTCCAGAGATAATTGCCATCCTGAATTTTGATTTTGGCATTTGCATTTTTAGTTTTTAAATTTTATTTGAGTATAGTTGACACACAGTGTTACATTAGTTTCAGGTGTATAGCATAGTGATTCAACTTCTCTATATTATGCTGTGCTCCCCACATGTAGCTACCATCTGTCATCCTACAACACTATTACAGTATCATTGGTTTTGCCATTCTATGTTTTTATTCTTTCGCTGAGTGTGTATAAGTCTAAGAAAATGTAGCTTGTTCTGACTTAAAAATTTTTACATAAATGGAGTCACCCAGAATGAGTCATTCCACAACTTGCTTTTTCTCACTGAGCTTCAGGTTTTTGAGATGTAGCCTTCTTAATCCTTGCAGCTTTGGTCCCCGTTTTCGCTGATGTGTGATGTACCACCTGATGTAGGATCCCCCATTTATTTATCGGCCTTCTTGATGGACATTGAGGTGGTTCCCAGAGTCTTGCTATTTGAATAGTAGATATTCTCATAAGGCTGTCCTTTGTGCATATGTGAGTTTTCTTCTTAGATACTCCCATAGGAGTGGAATTGCTGGGTCATAGAGTATGTACGCTCAATGTTTTAAAGTTATTTAATTTTCTTATGAAAGCAGTTTTGCTCCAGACATGATGGAAACACATTCTTGTAGGAAAAAGAGTAACACTGGCTAACATTTCCTGAGGACTTCTTACTGTGCTTTGCATCGTCTCAGTCATTCTTCTCAACAACCAAGGAGGTAGAAACTGCCATTCTCATCTTATTGACGAGGACACTGAGGCTCATAGAGGCTAAAGAACCTTCCCAAGTGTCTCTAACAAGTGGTTGCTGAGCTGCAGTTTGGGACCAGGGTTATCCGCTTTCAAGATTCTTAAGGTCACCTTGCCCGAGGCATGTCACATCAGTCCAAGCCACATCATACTCACTTTATTCACAGCTAAGGGGGGTTTCTCTGGAAGGAGAGTCACAGTCCTATGTGCAATTTAGAGAGGTCACTTTGGGATAGGTCCCCATGGACAGATCCCCTCCCCACACCCCAGACAGAGCTCTTCCTGAATGGTGAAGCAGGGGGGAAAAGCCAGCTCTGGCTCTAGTCTGCTCCCTGAGTGACCTCTTTGCACTGCTTCCTTGACTGCCCCAGTGGGAAGGGAGAGGTCCCCCTGCTTTATCCAGCTCTCTGCATCAGATGTCTTCCAGAAAGACTGAAGCGGGGAAGGGGAGAGTGGAATGACTCCAGGCTGCCTGACACCCCCTCACCCCCTCCAGCTCCCTTCTCACTCCAGCTTCAAGCCTCCCTCCCCTACGATGCCAAAGCTCCTGGCATTGGTCACCAGCCCTGCCCCACGCTCCATCCAGCTCAGCCGCACCTCTGGGCCTCGGGTTCTTCAAGGAACAGTGGAAAGGCCACCATCAACCCCTCAGGAGCTCAATAATGTATTAACCTGGGCTGTCAAGGTGGCTTGGAGCAGAAGGGCCTTGAAGGCACGGGACAGCTTGCAGGGAAGTGGAGACTGCAGTCACAGCCAGGGGAGGGAAAAGGTTTGGCAAACTGGCTTTTTTGTGGAAACTTTTCTGCCTTCTCCCTAGGTTCCTCTTTGTATTATCTTTATCTCCTTATCTGTTAGTTGCAGATAAGCATTGCCTGCCTCTGGGCTGGTGAGAGGATTGAATGAAGTGATCGGTTTAGAACTTGAAGTGATAGTCTCATGTGATGAAGGGGTGGTTATTCATGCCTTCATTAAGTCAAATGGGCCCAATGTCCCCAGCCAGCCAGGACACCCGCACCTCACCCCTGCACTTAGCAGGCCGTCCAGAGCCTATCTTGCCACCTTCCCCTACGGCTTGTGCCTCTTTGTCACTATGGTATCATGACTCTAGCTCGCTCAGCCTTTTTCCTCTTCTTGGACTTCTTTCTCCATCTTGTCCTCAGTTCAGTGCCATCTTTTCCAGAAAGCTTTCCAGAAAGTGCCCCATCTCCATTTCTGGGCCTCCTTAGCCTTCATTGATCCTCATGATTGCAGCCCTGATGGTTCTGGTTGTCATTGCCTCTGCCTGCATCTGTCACTTCTGTAGACTGTGAACTCTTCAAGGACAAGGCCAGGTTTGGGTGAGAACCAGAGATTAGTGGGTGTTTGTAGGAGGAAATGATGGAGGAAATCAGCCCCAGAGCCACCCCAAAGCAGCGCCAGTCTGGAGACGTCACCTCAGGCCCACGTCACAGCACTTGAGCAGAAGAGGTACTGGGGCAGTCAAGAGAGGGAATGCACCTCTGTGCTGTTTGTCCATCTGTCTTTCTCTCCACATAGAGCAAGCAGGCAGAACTTCTTTCTTGATGGGAGGCAGAGGTGGTGGTGGTGGTAGGGTATATGCAGAAATGGGAGGTAGGCTCTTGGCTCTGGAGTTGTTTGGAGATGGTCATAAGCCAGGACGATGAACTTGACTTCTGAGGGCTGAGCTGGTGGATGGGCACTGGCTCAGGCAGAAACTTGGTTAGAACCCATGCTTGGCCATGTGATCTTGGCCTGGTCACCTCTCCTCTGTGCCTCATCTGTAGTGGGGATAATAATCCTACCTCATGGGCTTCGTGAGGGTTCAAGGTGAGAAGGCCCAGAGAGGTAGGTGCTCACTGCCTCCTTACCCATTTATCCAACAGAATGGGCAGACTGAACGCCAGTCACTAGGCTAAGCTGTGGGCACAAAGGAAGACACTCTGCCTATCTCATGAAGAGAGGGACAGGGACTGTTTCTGTTGGGGCCTTTTCAGCCATAGAAAGAAACTTGGTCTTTATCCTAAGAGTAATAGGAAGCCAGTGAAGATTTCAAGTTCAGAAGTGACATGGTCAGATTTGGGTTTTAAACAGATAGCTTTGGCTGTTGTGAGAAGGATGGGTTAGAGGGAATAATGCTTCCAGCATTCTCCCTTATAAAAACTACCAAGAGGCTGTATGGGTTACTCCAAGCATCCTTTAAAATACATTCCTGAACTCCCACAGAAGTAAGAGAAATTCTCTCAAGCCAAGAGTAGAAAGGAAGCTGAAATCAAGCCGATAAATGAGATGAAGATATTGACAAATTCCAGAAATCCAGAACCTTGAGTTTTAACGACCACTCAAGGGATGATAAGTAAGGACTTAGGCCTACCCAGTGACTATGTGAGGAGTTGAAACCTAGTCCCCCTACCACCACCACCACCATCTGGGACCTTCAAAGGGCTACCCCCTCAGCAAATAGAGTCGCTGGCTGGAAAGAAATAGCCACCCTTCCCAAAAAGGGGGATGACAGGTCTGGTGGAGAAAATTATAAATACGAATCTGCCCTCACACAAATTGTGGGTTTGAGGACATAACTCCTTTTGTGGTCCTGGAAGTACCAACCCAAAAAAGTAACTTAAGTATCATCAGATGGTAGCACCCCAGGGAATTTGGCCAAAGTATGTGAAAATCCTCTCTGGAGGAATAGATCCTTTTCCTAAGATCCCTTTGGGATCAGCCAAATAGGAGCTCCTGGTAAAATTACAGAACACACAAGGAAACAAGTCACTGTGAGCAATAGACACCCAAATCAAGAAACAACAGAATTTGTTTCCCTGAGCATCTAAGATGCTGGAATTATGAGATCTAGAAAAGAACTATTTTATAAACATGTAAAGAAATCAAAGATGGACTTGAAACAATAAGCAGGGAACTAAATACTGCCCCAAACGACCAAATGTATCTGAAGAGGAAGCAAGTGGAATTTTTGGAAATGTGAAAGATAATCATTGAAATTAAAAACTCAGGAAAAGTAGCGGATCAGACACACCTCAAGAGAATTAGTGAAATGGAAGTTCTTAAAAAATTGCTCAGAATTTCACAGAGTCAAAGAGATGGCAAAGAAGAGCGTTAAGAGACTTGAAATACTGAGCAAATGGTCCAACAGTGAAGAAGAGAGAAGGGGTAGGAGGGCTGAGAGTGGAAAGGCTGGTCTTCCATCAGACCTGGGTGGAGGTCGGCGCACTGGAGCAAACCGGGCTCAGAAGCGGGTGGGTTAAGTGATGTTTGGGAGGCAGAACTGACAAAGCTCAGGGAGGGGGTAGCAGAGCAGCCCGGGAAAGGGATGTATCAGGGCTGACTATCAGATTTCTGGCTTGCGAAACTGGGTAGAGGAGTGTCATTTATTAAGATGGCAAAAATACTGGGGGAGAACAGCTTTGGGAAAGTGAACAAGAGTTCAGTTTTGGACAAGACTCGTGTTTTGATTTGCCGGGATGATCTGCTTCTGCATCTGCATGGAAGAAGAGACATTAAAGCTGGGCCCCAAGGTGTGTGTAGACATTTACCTGGTGGAAAGGGACTCTCTCTCAACTAGCTTTTGGGGGAAAGGATCTCCCTTCAGTCAGGTCATCAAGGCATCTTTTGGAACCTTCTCTCAAAAGAAGCACCTTGAGAAAAGACATCCTCAAGACCATCCTCAAAAGAGGATTTTTGGGATATCCTACTTTAATTTCTCATTTTTCGGATGGGGAAGCTGAGACCCAGAAAGGCCAAGGATTTGTTTTCCTAATCTGAGACTCCTTGTTCTTTTTTTTTTTTTCATTCACTTAACAGATACTTATCAAAATCCCACTTTGTACCAGATACTAGATGCTAGGGATACAGCAGTGAACAAAACAAGGATCCCTGCCCTTGGGAAGCTTACTTTTAGTGGAGGAAGACAGATAATAAGCACAACATAAGTAAAAATAAATACATACATACATATATACATACATACAAATAAAAGAGTGTGTTTGTGTGTATATGAGTGATAAAAGCTATAGAGAAGTGTAAGGACTAGAAGATGGTAGGGTCCACTGAAATGCCATTGGGAAAGTGATCCTTGAGGATAAAGGGCCCTGGACAGGCCGTACAGTCTGTTGTACACTACAGCCCATTGTGACAGTGTTTCTGGGGTTCTAGAGTGCAGGCCCAAGGTGGGCAGGAGAAGTCCTGAAGAAGAAGGAGGAGAAAAAGGACTGAAGCTGGATTTAGTGGGTGGGCTGTGCCCCCCTGTGGGAGCAGAAAATCCCGATGGGTCAGAAGGGCCATAAAGACTCCCTTTACTCTTGTGAGGGGTAAGATAAATTTGTTCCTCAGGCTTCCTTGCCCTCCATCCTCTGCTCCCCCCAACCCCCTCAACCAGATCTCAGATGACGCCCTCATTCTGCTGTCCTCCCACCTTTGGGAACACTTAGAAGTGGGTCCAAATTGTCTTTGTGTCCCAGTACAGAGTGGGCAGCCTGGAAGGCACCCAAGGCCCACAGGGAGGTCGCATGGGCCCTGTGGGGCTCGGTTCCAGCCTGGAGGGGGTTTGAGGTCTTCTGGTCACTTGCTCTCTCTCCCAGCAGGACTTCTGTGAGCAGCCTCCATGAGGCCCTGGACCAGTGCATGATCGCCCTGGACCTCTTCCTTACCAACCAGTTCTCAGAAGCACTCAGCTACCTCAAGCCCAGGTGAGGCTTATACCTAGGTTGTGGGTGGGCGGTCTGGGGTGTGGGTGTATGTGTGTGTGGGTGTTTGTATCTGTGCATGTGCATGAGCATACTCTAGAGCCCACATGTAGTGGAGGGAGGGGGGTGGGGTGGTGTATGGTCATGGAGGACCAGAGGTCTTATATAAGAGGAACCCCATGTAACTGACTGCCTTCAGCCTTCTGGGTCACTATGACCTTCCAAGAGACCCATAAAAGTAGGGGCTCAGCCTCCCCATTCTATAACCCTGAGCAGCCAGGCCTTCCCCAAGGTCATTGTGACTTCCTTCCTTTTAGGTTCTTGTGGCCTCTTCCACTTTGGTTTCTTGTTCCCACTGAATCCACTCGGGGTTTCTCCCCTGTCAGCTCTAACAATAGCTGCTTTTCCTCATTTTTCCCCAGAGCACTAAAGATTTGAGTTGCCTTTACTCAAGCCCTTCAGGGTAATAATGTTGGTTAATCATTTATCCATTTCTTCCAGTGTTTACTGCCTTCTTTCTAAACAATATGGTTATACTACTCTTCCTTTATCACTTTTTTCAGTTTTTTTTTTTTTAAGATTTTATTTATTTGTCAGAGAGAGAGTGAGTGCACGTGAGTGCACAAGCAGGGGGAGCAACAGGCAGAGGGAGAAGCAGGCTCCCCCACAGGACTCGATCCCAGGACCCTGGGATCATGACCTGAGCCACCCAGGCACTCCTCCCTCCCAGTATTTTTCAAAGACTCCCCAGCTCCACTTCCCTTCTGGTCGTTACCTGTCCCTATGCAGGTTCCCCCCTGCCACTTCCCCTCACACC
The DNA here is from genome assembly GCF_010015895.1 of Lontra canadensis. Classification (NCBI taxonomy): domain Eukaryota; kingdom Metazoa; phylum Chordata; class Mammalia; order Carnivora; family Mustelidae; genus Lontra; species Lontra canadensis. The sequence goes on along the minus strand of NW_022631142.1, from coordinate 380,104 downwards.
TTCCTCACCCTCTCCCCACAGCCCTCTTGTATTGAAGGGCTGCCTTACCCTCCCTCATCTCAAGAGGACACTCTACCAGAAGTTCCATAACTCAGGCCAGACAATTCAGGCCCCAAAGAGGAAATGCTTGCTCTGAATGAAAAGAGGCACTAGGGAGAGACCAGTCTTTCCATGAGGCTACCTTTTAATGTCATACTTAAGGCAGTGAAGCTGCCCCTCATCTAAGCCCCTGCTCCATTCCAGAAAAGAAATTTTCCTTTCTTTTTCAGTTTAAGAGAGTTCTCTTCAAACAGTAGATGTTAACACATTCCCCACCCACATCCCCATTTTGACAAGCAAAAAATGTTTCAATAAATTGCCAGATACTGGGGGTTGGGGTGGGGGGAGGAAAAATATCTCCTCATCTTTATTAAGAACCACTGGTCTAGGAGAAAATAATTCTTGCTAAAAAAAAAAAAAAAAAGGCTTCCCCTCCCCATTTATAGCCACTGAAGCTTCAAAAGATGTTGGGGTCCAGTTTCATTCATTATTCTGCATTGTGCATGCAGTGTCTCATTTAATTGTTCCCCATACTTTGTCCTCAGGAAGTAATGGGCTCATCAAGTTCCACCCCTCATCACCCCAAATGCCTGGGCATTTGTTTTCTGTGTTTTGTCACTTCTTTGAGTAGCTTCCAGTTCATTTTACTTTGCTATGGGTAGAGGAGGGAAGGACTAGAGGCCACTAGGGTTAGCTGACCTCCTCATGGCCAAGGAATCCCAGGTCCCAACATCCTGCTCTTCTGCTGGTTCCCCAATTTGACAGCTGGCCTGGGCCTAGAAGGTGGGACCCCAGTGGACATCATCTCCTGGAGCTGGATTTCCCTCAGAGGTGAGGGGGTTCTTACTCTCAGGGGTCAGGATTCTATATGCCAACAAGAACTTATGGACTGTAAACTAAACTTGGAGTGTCTGAGGTTTGGGAATACCACATTGCACTTCACAGATACTGCATTTGTTACAAATGGAAGGTTTGTGGCAACTCTGCATCAAGCAAGTCTTGGCACCATTTTTCCAACAGCATTTACTCACTTTGTGTCTGTGTCACATTCTGGTAATATCTTGCAATATTTCAAACTTTCCCATTATTATTATATTTATTATGGTGATCTGTGATCACTGACCTTTGGTGTGACTATCGTAATTGTTTTGGGCCACCACCATATAAGACAATGAACTTAATCGATAAATGTTGTGTGCGTTCTGACTGGTCCACTGACCAGCCGTCCCCCCCCCCTTCTCCTTGGGCCTCCCTATTCCCTGAGAGACAACAATATTGAAATTAGGCCAATTAATAACCCTACTGTGGCCCCTGAGCGTTGTGGTGAGAAGAAGAACTGCTCATCTCTCCCTTTAAATCAAAAGCTAGAGACGACCAAGCTTAGTGAGGAAGGATGTTGAAAGCCAAGACAGACTGAAAGCGAGGCCTCTTGCACCAAACAGCCAAGTTGTAAAAGCGAAGGACGAGTTCCTGCAGGAAACTGAGAGCGCTGCTCCAGGGGACACACGGATGATAAGAAAGTAGAACAGCCTTAGTGCCGATGTGGAGAGTGTGTGAGCCGTCTGGATAGAAGAGCAAACCAGCCACCACATTCCCTTAAGGCAAGCCTGACCCCAAGCAAGGCCCGAGCCCTCCTCCATTCTGTGAAGGCTGAGGGAGGTGAGGAAGCTGCAGAAGGAAAGTTGGAAGCAGCAGAGGTGGGTTCGTGAGGTTTAGGGAAAGAAGCCGCCTCCATAACGTAGAAGTGCAGGGTGAAGCAGCCAGCGCCTGTGTAGACGCCTCGGGAGGTGATCTGGAAGTTCCGGCTCGGATCATTCGTGAAGGTGGATGCACTGAACAACAGATGTTCAGTGTAGACGGAGCAGCCTTCTGTCGGGGAAGATGCCCTGTGAGACGTCCACAGCTGCAGAGAAGTCAGCGCCTGGCCTCAAAGCCTCAAAGGCCGGGCTGACTCATGTTAGGAGCTAATGCAGCTGTTGACTTCAAGGTGAAGCCTGTGCTGCTTTAGCATCCTGAAAATTCTGGGGCTCTTAAGAATTAAGCTAAATCTATTCTTCCTGTGCTCTTTAAGTTGAACAACAAAGCATGTCGGTTTATAACGTGGTTTACTGAATTTTTTTTTAAGGTTTTGTTTATTTGTCAGAGAGAGCACAAGCAGGGAGAGCAGAAGGCAGAGGGAGAAGCAGGCTCCCCACTGAGCAAGGAACCCAATGTGGGACTCGATCCCAGGACCCCAGGATCATGACCTGAGCCGAAGGCAGCAGCTTAACCGACTGAGCCATCCATGAGCCCCTGGAGTCAATCTTCTCACATGCTGTTGCTGCTTTATCAACTAAGTTTATGTAATATTGCTAATCCTTTGTTGTCATTTCAACATCTTCACCAGGAGTGGATTCCATCTCAAGAAACCACCTTCTTTGGGGCGCTGGGTGGCTCAGTGGGTTAAGTGTCTGCCTTTGGCTCAGGTCATGATCTCCAGGGTCCTGGGATCGAATCCTGCATCGGGCTCCCTGCTCAGCCGGAAGTCTGCTTTTCCCTCTCCCTCTGCCTGCTGCTCTCCCTGCTTGTGCACTCGCTCTCTCGCTCGCTCGCTCTCATGCTCTCCCTCTCGTGTGCTCTCTCTCTCTAATAAATAAATGAAATCTTTAAAAAAAGAAAAAGAACCACCTTCTTTTCTCATCCATTAGATGCAACTCCTCACCCTCTCAAGTTTTATCCTGAGAGGACAGCCATGCAGTCATGGCTCCACTTCCAGTTCTCTTGCTCCTTCCACCCCATCTGCAAGTCCTTCCTCTCCTGAAGTCTTGAATCCCTCCAAGTCATCCATGAGGGCTGGAATCAGTTTCTTCCGAACTCCTGCTCATGTTGATACTTTGACCTCTTCCCATGAATCACAAAGTTCTTACTGGCATCTAGTTTGGTGAATACTTTCTAGGGTTTTTCAATTTACTTTCCATCAGAGGAATCACTCTCTGTGGCAGCTATGGCCTTATGAATTAGATTTCTTAAGTGATATGACTTCAAAGTCGAAATTACTTGTTAAATCATGGGGCACAGAATGAACACGGTGTTGGTGGGCATGAAAACAACATTCACATCATTGCCCATCTCCAGGAGAGCTCGTGGGTGACCAGGGGCACTGTCAGTGACCAGTAGTAATTGAAAGGAATCTTTTTTTCTGATCAGTGGGTCTCAACAGTGGGCTTAAAAAATTCAGTAAACCGGGATGCCTGTGTGGCTCAGTCAGTTAAGCCACTACCTTCAGCTCAGGTCATGATCCCGGGGTCCTGGGATTGAGTCCTGCGTTGGGCTCCTTGCTCAGCGGGGAGCCTGCTTCTCCCTCTGCCTTCTGCTCTCCTTGCTTGTGCTCTCTCTCTCTCTCTTTCTCGGACAAATCAATAAATAATCTTTGAAAAAAAAGAAAGATATTGCCACAGCTAACCCATCCTTCTACAACCACCACCCTCATCAGTCAGAAGGCAAGATCCTTCACCAGCAAAAATATTACAGCTCGCTGAAATGTCAGATGCTGGTTGGCGTTTTATAGCAATAAAGTATTTTTTGATTAAGGTATGTATTTTTTTAGACATCATGCTGTTACACACTCTCGACATAATGCTATTGCAGGCTTAATTAAACTTCTGTGTGCACAGGGAAACCAAAAATTCATTTCACTTGCTTCACTGCAGTATTGGCTTTATTGCAGTGGTCTGGAACGAAACCTGCAGAATCCCGCATGTATGCCTCTACCACAAATCTCAGTCCAGGGCACAGCTGAGGGGCTTCCAGGGGTGGGCTGGGGAGGAGCCAGGATTACCAGCCGCAGGTGCATGTTTTGACATTGGGCCTCAAACGAGAAATTCCACTTTGCCCGCCAGCTCCCCAGGTGGGGCTGTCCCTCCTGGACCCAGCACCAGACTGAGGTAGCCTCACCGGGGTGGGGAGAAGATGGGAAGAGGCTTGAGAACTGGGGAGGCCTGGAGTAGGAAGGGATTATCTGGGGGGTGGAGTGGTTCTGAGTAAGGCCAGGGAAGGAGAGTTTCTGTCCAGGGCAGTGACCCTTGACCCCAGCAGATACAGAAAAACTCACATTTATTGAGCATCAGTGATGTGGCCCTCATTATATCCATTTTACAGAGGAGAAACTTGAGGCTCAGAGAGGTTTAAGATTCACCAGGATCACACAGCTGGTCACTGGCAAAGCCAAGATTCAACCTGTATTTCGGGGACTCTGTAGCCTGAGTTCTGTCCCCACTTCAGGCTGTGGCCGCCTCTCCACAAGCCACTGCCTTCAGGTTAGCATTTCTAGCAAAGATCTGGGAGGTATCCTGACAGCTGCCAGGACTGGTAAGGAGTGGACCAGCCTTTGGTTTCCTTTAAAAACCTTTGACTCCCCAGGATAATATCATCTGGGAGTGGTTCGGTCACCCAGAAGTTAAAAAATACTTAATTTACAGAGGGTTTTTAATTTTACAGAGCTTTATGAATGAGAAAGACATGAAAATAGATAAAGTCACATGATTTTACAATAGAACAGTTTATAAACCTTAGTCATCTCTTTTCCCTGAAGTTCCCAGCACAGGCCCTGCACTGAGGAGTTTTATAAATAATTAACGAGGGTAGTGTAGTGAAGGGAGAGAAAATTGCTGTGGCACCTACTGTGCCAACAAGCAGGAGTAATCCCCAGTCAGTCCCATAGGAACCTGGGCAGGCCAGTGTTCTTGCCCCATTTTCCAGAAGTATAAATCAAGACCCAGACATATTGTGACTTTCCCAAGTGCAGACAGGGGCCTGCATTTTTCTTGTCCCTCCTTGCCTGGTTCTCTTTCCATTTGTTAGACTAAATGCCACTCCCTGCCTCCCATCTTCTACCATATACTTTTCGGTTGAGAGGTCTGGGCTCTGGAGAAGCAGGATGGCAGGAGCAAAAGGCTTCCCAAGGCTGATTCACTAGGCCCTGTCGCACTGGTGCTGAGGACAGAGATGCCTTCCGTACAAGCTCTGTCCTTGAGGCACCCGCCGTTCAGTCTGAGAGGAGAGCTGAGCCTCTGCTGATATAAACTCAGTATGACCTATGCCTCATTATAGATACGTGCTCCCTGAGGAGGGAGACCCAATGCCCAGGGGCCCTGGAGGCATTTGAGGGCCTTGACAGATGAGTCGGGGTGTGGGGGCGAGGAAAGAGCATTTCAGGTTGCAGGAACAGCATGCACATGAGGCCAAGAGGAGGGAAAGGGTAGGAATTTCTTGAGAGCACGTGTGTCTCAGTGTGGCAAGGGAAACAGTCTGGAATGTTGACCAGGCTTTAGGGCAGAAGTGACTAGAGGGATGGGTTGGAAAGGTGGGCAGGATCTGTGCTGTATGGAGCCTTAGGCCAGAGCATTACCCCATGGGACTTGAAAGCCATGGGATGAGTTAGGCAGTCAGTGGTGTGGTCAGATGATGGGATAGGGAGAGGCAGGAGGGGGTGCGGCCTGTGGGGCCCAGGGAACAAGGAACGAGGGCAGGGCAGGAAAGGAGAGCTTGAGGAGAGAAGGGATTTGGGCTGTGCTCTGGGAGGTGGGGCAGAAGGCGAGAGGCAGGCCCTGGGCGGTGAGGGGGGGGGTAGGGGCACGCCCTCAGGCCAACCTGCTGCTAAAGCCCTTCTTGAGTCCTCACCACAGCCTTGCTGCTGCTGTCCCTGTAGAACAGATGAGAAACTAAGGCTCAGAGTTGGAAAGTCACTTGGTGCCATTCAGAAGGAGAGGAAGTGGGATCTGAGGCCTTTTGAGCAGCAGTGGAAGGGTCAGACCTTGGGAGAGTCTCTTTTGTCCTCGGATCCCTGTTTCCCCACCATACCCAGTCGGGAGGTAGTGGTGGTGACCAACACAGGCCGGCTACCTCTGGAGTTCTGGGAGTGGGTGCTTTCATGTCCCTTCTCTCTGGCAGAACCAAGGAGAGCATGTACCACTCGCTGACATATGCCACCATCCTGGAGATGCAGGCCATGATGACTTTTGACCCTCAGGACATCGTGCTGGCTGGCAACATGATGAAGGAGGCACAGACGCTATGTCAGAGGTCAGGGCTGTGGGGCGGGCAGGGATGAGGTGTTGTGAGGGCCATCCTTCTGTTACCTTGGCCTATCCCAGTGCCTCAAATGCCGCTATTAATGATGCTCCTTCTGGCTAAGAAGATGTGTCCCCAAGTGCTAGGAGCTGTCCCCTCAGTTCTGCCTCAGGATCCCTGTTGTCTGAGCCAGTCTCTAAGCAGCTTCTGGGGTCCAGGCCTGATTTCATGGAGACAAATTCTGGCTCTGTCAGGTAATAGCTCTTTGATCTTGGGCAAGTCTATCTGGATTCAACTTTCTTCATATGTAAAATAGGTATAAAGATAGGGCCTTTGTGGGGACCGAATGAGGTCACTGGTCACAGGACCTGGTGCATGATGGGTGTTCAGTACACAGAAACTGCTTGAACGAGTGAATGATTGAATGGACCCTCAGTGTTCATGTACAGGTAGTATTGTCTTTCACTGGACACACACTCATACTTGCCCTTGGCCAGCTGCTGTGTGGGCACAGGACACCCCGGGAAGCATCAGACCTGGCCCCCTGGGGGAGCTGGCTGGTCTGGGAGAAGATGCCAACAGTAACCTCCCAGCCTGATGCAGGGAAGCTCCAGGGGCTGTGGGGGTCTTGCCAGAGGAGTAGGAAAGGTTTCCTGGAAGAGGTGATGCTGGAGCTCGGTCCTAAGGGGTGATGAGGACCTGGCTGGGGCTGAGGAAGGAGGGGAGAGGCTCCAAGTAGGGGTAACAGCAGAAGAAAGTGTGTGAGAAAGCCTGGACTCAGTTCAGTGTGTGTGTGTGTGTGTGTGTGTGTGTGTGTGTGTGTGTGTGTAGTCCCCTGGGAATGGTGGATGCATCTGAGCCCACCCTGGCCCCTTGCTCACCCTCACTGAATGACTTGAAGCCCCTCTTTCCTCTTCAGGCACCGGAAGAAGTCCTCTGTAACAGACTCCTTTAGCAACCTGGTGCATCGCCCCACGATGGACCAGTTCACAGAAGGTGTGGCATCTGAGTGTCCTCTCACCCACGCTCACCCTGTTCCAGGTCCAGGGAGGGGTGGGAAGGGGCACTTAACCTCCCCGTTTCATGAAGGGGCAAGGCCCTGGCTTTGGTGCTGGGACACCCATGGGTCAGACCTGGGGCCTTTGGAGAAGTTGCTCTCAGGTGAGGAGGGGAGGTCAGGGTGGTGGTGGGGTGGGGGACTCACTTACCTGATGGCATTACCTGCTGAGGATCCAGAAGTTGGGGAAAGAAAACACTGTCACAGGGTCCACGCGCTTTTGCCCTTCAGGCCAGGATGGGCTTAGAATTTGTGTGTGCACTTAGGTTTACTGGCCTAGTGATCACAGTGATGCCCCAGAGGGGAATGTGGTTTTGGAGCCTGGCCCACTGGGATGAGACAGCTGAAAGCAGTGGAAGGGATGGTCTGGGCCGCCAGGGCCTGTGTGCCGTGACCCCTGTGGCAGACGTGGCAGTAGTAGCGGCCAGTGGTGAGCAGTGGGGGGCTCTTCCTTGCAGGAGGAGATGGCCTTCACCACCCTCAAGAGTCCTTGAAGTTTCCAGCCCAAAACAATATGACAATGCCACGCCCTCCCTCATGCCTTCCAGAGCTCCATCATGCCCATGGGCCAAATCTGTAGTGGTCCACCAGCGTTCATGCCCTTTGCAACCAGACTGCTGCCTCTCATCTTTACCTGTCTCCTAAATCTCTCCGTACTCACCCCATTTCAACCTTCTGTTCTTGGCTGTCCCCAAACATTAGAGTTTTGCTTCTCCCAGGCCTCTGCCTTGAAAGCTCTTCCTGCCTCATGCTTCCATTCCTTTTCAACTCAGAGGGCCTGACTGGAATGCCCTTTCTTCTGGAAGTCTCCCCTGTCTCCCTGGGCTGCTCTTTGCCTCCTCCGACAGCCTGTGGGCTTCCATGGATCAGGATCTTCTTCATTTAGCCATTCATCCCAGCACTTTGTCCTGCCTGACCCCACAGGGGGCTGGCGCACAGCACCTGCAGTGGTGCTTGGAGAACAAGAGAAGGAAGCTAAGGGCCTTGCACTGACACCCTGGGTGGTGGGCTGGGGAACCAGCTGGAAGGTGGGGGGAGTGTGAGCTAATTCTGGACAGTGGTAAAAGCTCTGGAGGAGCCGGACTCCCCCCACCCCCCCGGTGGAGGGGGAGGGCCTGACTCAGGCTCCTTTTGCCTTCTGGGAAGTAGGGTGGGGAGGATTTAGCCCATGCTGCCTGCCCACAGTCCCAGAGGCCTCAGGGCTTTGGTTTTCTCCTTGCAGAGGAAATCCATGCTGAGGTCTGCTATGCAGAGTGCCTGCTGCAGAGAGCAGCTCTGACCTTCCTGCAGGTAGGAACCTTCTCCTTGTACAAACGGCCTGGGGATTTCAGATCAGTCACCATCTCCAAGCCGGAAGTGGCTATAGCAGCCACAGCCAGCCTCCTTGTGGTTTAGGAGAGGACCGAGGCTTGGTCACCTCAGCCCTGCCAGCCCTGGCCAGGCTCATGGGCAGCGGTGATGGGCTTTACCCCTCCACACTGGGCACACGTGTTCCCACTCACTACTAGGTTGTGCTCCCACCTCAGGACTGCTGTTTTCTTCCTAAGGGCCCTGTGGGGTGACAGGCATTCCCACAAAGCCTGCTTTACAGTTGACTCATTCAACAAGTAAGTTTGAATGGATCAAACTTGATTCTACGATATACCAGGCTTTGTGTGTCCATTTTACTATGTGGTTTTATATACCTTTCACCGGATGCATGGTGGTGGTTACGTAAATGTACTTATATTAAGAAATCTTCACCTCACCGGCCTGCGAAGGGGAGGTATAGAGGGGAGGAGCCACTTTCACAGGGTCACCTGATTAGAAACAGCCAGAGCTGGGATTTGAATGCAGGGCTGGACTCAGAGCCTGTGGTCCTCACCACACAGTGGTGATCTCACCAGAAAACCTGGGTTAGAACATGTAATCATCATGTGAATGTGGGTATTGGGGTAGAGAGGCATATATGGATTTTATTATTAGGATACTATTTATTTTTGTTAGCTTTTGTTCTTTTTGTACCTCAGGTAATTAGAATTAGATTAATCCTAAATTCACCTTAGGATTACTGTTAATAATTGCATTGTGAGTGGCCTTCTATTTATTTGTGTATTTTATTACACATAATAAATAAATGCCCATGGTTTCCCCCACCCAACCAGAGGACAGAACACAGCTAGCGAGTCCCCTGGCCCCCTGGGCTCCTCCCCACACTGTCCCCTGCCTCCCTTCATGGGGAAACCACTGCCTAGAGTTTTGTTGATCATCCCCCACCTTATTTTTTTAAAAATAGTTTTCTCAGCTTTCTATTCATGTCTTAGCAGCATATTGTTGTGTTTTAGTTGGCTTCAAGCTTCTTAAGCCCTCAGGCTGTGTGGGACTTGCTTTCTTTACTCACTCAGCCATATGTGGTTGTATAATATTCCTTCTATGGATATAGCAGTCTGTTTATCCATCCTCCTGCTGAAGGCCATTTGGGTTGTTTGTAGTTACTGGCGGCTGTAAACACTGGTGCCGTGAATGTTCTGGAAGGTGACTTCTGCAGCCCATGTTCTTCCATTTCTCTTGGGCATACCCCCAGGAATGGAACTACATCTGGGCTGTAGGTAGTGGTGCTTTAAATTACAGATGTGGTAAGTAGCTGCTTGTTGTAAAAAAACAGAAAAATGCCCCCCCCCCCCCAAAATGAGCTTCCCTCTCGCTTTGCCATGGTTCGTCCACCTAGAGTAGGCACTGTTAACCACTGGGAGTCCCTCCTCCAGGCCCTTCTCCAGGCACTTAGCATATGTAACTGGGAGGCTGTGGGTGAGCCCTGGACATTCTGGAGGGCTTGTTTGGCAAGGAAATCCTTATCTCAGGTCCCAGGGGTTCGGGAGGCCTGACCTCAATGCCTGACCCCATCCCTCCAGGGCTCCTTTTATGGCTGGGCCCGAGGTGGGGCAGGCTGGGCCCAAAGCCCTGTATGATTCTTCTCAAGCCTGTGGCTCCCCACCCAGGCCTGGCTCTTAGCATCTCTCCCTCCTGCAGGATGAGAACATGGTGAGCTTCATCAAGGGCGGCATCAAAGTTCGAAACAGCTACCAGACCTACAAGTAAGTGGGGCTGGTCTGGGGGTGACTGGGTCCACGGCATCTGCGACTCTGTGCTCCTCTGGCCTCTTTGTGGGAGGTAGAGAGCAGGAAGGCGGTGGTGGCAGGAAGCCTAGAATGCCATGTGACCTCAGGCAGATTTCTGCACCCTCAGGACCTCAGTTTTCCAGAATATTATTCCCCTGGTTTTTTGTTATATCTGTTCATTTGGTTCCCCTGAGTCTATGCCTGACCCTGAGCACGGGAAAATCAGACAGATTCTGGATAAACTGCTTGGTGTGGTAGAGGCTCGGAGGCAGGCACAAGGACTGTGTCTTTGAGAACAGCAACAGAACCCTTACCTATCTGTTAAGACTCAATCCAAATGCCGCTTTCGCATGAAGCCTGCCTTTGACCCTCCAGTATACACTCTCACCCTCCCGAGGGCCAGATCATTTCCATGCCTTCTCAGCTGTGGGCCAGCCATGGGCCTAGTTTAATGGATAAAAGAAATAAGACTCAGTCCAAACACTTCTACTTGATATGGCACCACAGTCCTTACCTACAATTCTAAAATCAAAAAAGCTTCAAAAGCCCAATTTCTCCCCTCAATTTTGGCATTAAAACTCATTTTCCATTAAAAGTTGACTTGAATTGACTTGAGACTATGCATCATCTTATTTCCCCCATCTAACGTGACTGTTTCCCTGCAGAGATACTGTGAGTTTGATTTCAAGGTACTGCTGGGATGTAAGACCCCATGTAGTATCTGGGCACTGCATTACCTTGTGGGTCTGTGCTGGAAGTGGGCTCTGGCCCCTCCAGATTCCTCCCTAGCTGCCAGAGTGATGTTTCCAAAGCACAGATCCTGTCAAGTCACCCCATATGAATTCCCTCTTGCTCTTGAAATAAAGTCCCAGGTCATTGCTGAGTCATTCCTGGGAGCTCCTCCTGCCCTCTGAGCAATATCTTCCATCTCACTGTGCCTCAGACATTTGGGCCTTCCTCAGTTCTTCAAACATGCCAAGCTCATTCCTACTCCGGGGGCTTTTGGACATGCTGTCTCTCTGCTGGGATCACTCTTTCTGTGCCAAGCTAACCCTCCTCATCCCTAGGTTTCAGCTCAAATGTCAGCTTCTCAGGGAGACCTTCCCTGAACCCCAGACTAGATCAGGCCCCAGGAGCCTTCTTCTTCGAGGCCTTCCTCGTCCTCACAGTGACTTGATGGGGGTCTGTCCCCCAGAGCAGGAGAGTTGCGAGGGCAGGAGCTTGGTGGCTTTGCTTCTAGCTGTCCTCCAGTGCCTGGCACAGAGAGGCCACAGTCAGTGTTTGCTGACTGAAAGCCCTCAAGATGCTCATGGCCCGGGAAGGAGGCCAGCGCATCTTTAAACCCTTTGACCTGCCCAGGGTGGGCTGGGATCTGGATTCTATGTGACTGATGACCAGGACGAAGAGGGCTGGATTTCAACCAAGAGGCTCCAGGTAGACTTCTTGAAGGAGGGGGAGTTGGAGTTAGCTCAGTGGCTCCTCACTGGGACATTTGGCAATATTTGGAGACATTTTGGTTGTGACAGCCTTGGGGGAGGTTGCTTCTGGCATTTAGTGGGTGGCGGCCAGGGATACCACTAAACATCCTGGGATAATACAGACAGCCCCCTGCCCCCCCCCCCCCCCCGAACGAAGAATTTATCCAGCCTAAAATGTCAGTAGTGCCAGAGTAGAGAAACTGTTCTAGAGAGAATGCAGAGCATGTGCAAACTTTGGACAAGGCAGGTGCCCTAGGGCTGATAAGGCTGACATTCAGGGGCAAGGAGTATCTTGTTATGGAGATGGGGTTAGACATTCCTCGAATGTCAGCTCTCTGCATTGCCAGAACCCTTACCAATCTACCACCAGCGAGTTCTGGGAACAGCTGGGAGTGGGGGGCAACCTTAGTGCCAGCTGGAATGGGGACCTTGCCCCCACTATGTGGCTGAACAAGACTTTGCCTCTCTCCACAGGGAGCTGGACAGCCTTGTACAGTCCTCACAATACTGCAAGGGAGAAAACCACAGACACTTTGAAGGAGGTGTGAAGCTCGGTGTGGGAGCCTTCAACCTGGTGAGTTGGGAGTGCCCGTACACCTGCTCTCTGCTGGCTTACGGCGCTGGGTCACATGCTGGCCCAGGGACCTAGCAGTAAAGCAGACCTGTTGCCAGCCTCGGATGCTCAGAGCTAGCATGGGGTGGGAGTGGGTGCTGGCACTGGCTTCAGAAGTCCCTCCGTGCATTTCTTCCCAGGTCAAGTTGAAAGCTTGAAATGCACCAGGGTGGCGGTGTTTATAGGACCAGGAAAAGACAAACACAATAAATGAGGGCCTTTTTCTACTCTGGAGACCTGGTGGTTAAATATTGACCAGTAGCAGGGAGGGAGAAAGGCCTGGAAGCAGTGGGCAACCCACAGGAACAGAAAGCCGAGACCCCTTCCTGGGGAGAGGTTAAGGAAGTTTTCATGGAGTGGGGAATATTTGGGTTGGGTCCTGAAGGATCTGTAGGCAGGAAGGGCATTCAAGGCAGAAGGAACAGTGTGAGCTAAGCTAGGTGAGCTAAGCCTCTTCTTGGGAGGAGGAGCTGCTCATCAACAATTTAGACTCTTGTCCCCAGATGTCCAGAGACCTGTCCAGAAGTGCGTGTGTGGCAGGGTATGGCTCTCTCCCCTCTAGGCAAGGCTGTTCCAAGAGCAGGCCTTGGGGCAGGAGTCCCTGCCCCGCTCTGAGTCCCAGTTTCCTTGTATGTAAAGTGGGAACAGGGATCCTGGCCTTAGTGCTGAGAAGTTCAGACTGCAGAGTTCATCAGATGCTTTAGCAGGTTATAGCCAAGCTGTCCTGGGTTTGAGAACTGGCTCGCCTTCTGATGAGCTGTGGGGCCTTAGACCTGTCCTGTCACTTATCCCTGCCTCGGTTTTTCCATCTGTCGGACGGGGCAGTGATCTTTCTTGGCAGGACTGTTGAGGATCAGATGCAAAGCCAGAGCCCCTGGTGCAGAGTAGGGGTTCAGTGTGACATCACCAGCTGCCGTCTGATCCTTCACAGTACCCCTGGGAGGAAGGGGCTATTATGGTTTCCAGATGAGGAAACCGCGGCATAGAAAGGCTATGTAGCTGGTCCGGGGTGACCCAGTGGGCACAGTGAGATTGGGAGTTAGACAGCTTGCTCTTAGTTGTCGCACTGAGGTGCTTTTCTCTCCGGGGAAGTTGGCTTTCTGAGAAACCTCAGGCCTCCTTGTGGATGTTCTGGAGAGAGGTCCTGCTCCTTCAGGATTTCCTGCAGGACTCTGGGGGTCTCGGGAGGAGAGACAGCTTCTACCCCTCCTCATGACCACCTACCCCTGTTCCTGCAGACGCTGTCCATGCTTCCTACCAGGATCCTGCGGCTTCTGGAGTTTGTGGGATTTTCAGGAAACAAGGTAACCACCTGCCTTCTGGGACTCTTGACTGCCTCAGCTGGACAGGGTGGGGCTGCAGGGCCTCAGGCCCTGTGTGCCGGTCCTAGCACAGCCCCCCTCAGTGTGTGGCCCTGGACAAGGTCCAGGCCTCTCTGAGCCTCAGTCTGCCCTCCAATCAAATGGGGCCAGTGATCCCTGCCTAGTCCCACACAGGGTAAAGAGGCTGTAGGGTAAGGATGGTGTGAAGGGCAGCTTCGTGCAGTGGCCTGGAATCATGTTCTCTGAGTCTTCCAGGTGTCAGCAACCTGGTTCTCCTTCCTTTGAAAGACCTTGAGAAAATTATTTCCCTTGGAACCATTTTTTTTTTGTCTGGGAGTCACCTAAGAGAAGCACTACTGTGCATTAGGCCTTGAGGACAGAAACCAGAGGACTGAAGTGCCCAGAGACTTTCCTAAAGGCAGGAATCTGAGTACTAGTTAGCAAATCAGGGAAACTCCCTGGTCGAGGAGGCCCATTGTGGTAGAAGAAACAGTGGCCTGAGAGTCAGGAGTCCTGGATCAGTCCAGCCTCATCTCCTCCTCTGTGCCTTTTTTGGGTAAAATAAGGGGCTTTTTTGTTTTAGACTGATCAGTGTTTCTCAAACTTGAACTTCCTTTGGCCTCTCCTGATTTTTGCCAGGTCCGCAGACCTCTATATTATTATTTATGTATTATTTTCCTCCCAAATGGCTCATATTTTTAACTTAGGTTTATCTAAAGGAAACACTACTACATAGAAAATGCATGTTATTTGGCATGATAAGAACATAATCATAACCATAAATCCTACGAGCACCAAGCAGTCTTGTGAAAGCAGGGTGTACGATCTACCAAGGCTGTTTTCCTGTGGGAAGAGGTGTTTAGAGCAAAAGTGGTGTTGAACACACACCAGCACAGGACTGGGGCTTTCTCCTGGACACCATCAGGACAGACAGAGAACTGAGAACTGAGATCACTTGGGATCTTGGGATTCTGAGCCTCATGTCTGTCTGGAGACCTGTCCCATGGTCCATGGACTGGGTCCGGGGGAACACCGGTTAGAGGATCCAAAGGTCCCTTTTAGTTTTGTTTTCTTAAGAGGGCCCTTGAGTCCTGAGAAGGATTTCAGGATGATGACAGGAGGGAGGAGCATGAGAAAGGCCAAGATGTGTGACAGTGTGGCTTGCCTGGGTAGGAGGAGAGGGTGGCGAGGCCAAAGTGGGAGAGCCCTCAGACACCAGCTCTGGCTTCATCTTTATCCTGAAGGCAAGGAAGCTGTGGCGGGTTTGAGGCCAGGGGTGAGGTAGGTCAGATTTGTATATTAGAAAGAACGAGAATACCCTGAAGAATAGATGGGGGCGGACTGCAGACAGGGACACTAGGGGAGTCTGGCCTCTCCTCCCCAGCCAAGCTCTAGAGCCTTTTTCTCCAGAAAGCCTTCCCAGGCCGCAGTCCTCATGGTCCCATCTGTGCTCTGAGTCTATGGTTAGGATTATCTGCTTCAAGTGCAGTCTGGCTTCTCTTCCTCCCTGACCAGACCCGGGGCTGCTCAGGGCCTCATTGCTCACCCTGGGGGCCAGCAGGTAAATAAGGGCAGGAATGGGGAAGGAGCTTTTGAGGAAGTGGGGGACACCTGGACCCAAGCCTCTGCCCTGGCCTTGGCAGCAATGTCCCCTGCCCCCAGAAAGGTGGCCAGGGTACTGAGAGGGGAGCCTGGCTGAGGGCGGCCCTGCCCCCAGCCTGGGTCCGGCCTCAGCCCACCGCGCTCTCTCCCCCAGGACTACGGGCTGCTGCAGCTGGAGGAGGGCGCGTCGGGACACAGCTTCCGCGCTGTGCTCTGTGTCATGCTGCTGCTCTGCTACCACACCTTCCTCACCTTTGTGCTCGGTAAGAGTGCCCTCGTGGGGGTGGTGGGGAGACAGCCAGAACGGGGCATCTAGGGTGTGGTTGGCTCTCAGGGGAGGGGACTAGAGGTCAAGGAGCTGCAGACCCTGCTTGGGCCCCCAGGACTGGGCCAGGTGGGGCTCTGAAGCCAGAACCAACGGAGCTGCATCAGCAGTGTTGTGGCCTGGCCTGCCAACCGTTCACTTCCTCACAATGTGACCAGGTTCCAGCCTCAGTTTTCTCATCTGTGAAATGGGGTGGCCATGCCCACCTTGTAGAGGGTGTGAGGACCTTGTAGGGGGCCCTGGGGGTTGTGGGTACCACTGAGGTGGGCATGGGCTCTTGGTTATTGAGCCTGGCTGGTGTGCCGGGATGATGTCAGCACCATCTTACATAATCCTCACATCACCCTGGAGGTAGAAGAATTACCCCCATTTCATAGAGAGGGAAGAGGAGGCCCCAGGAAGCCTCTGGTAGATTGCCAGGGGGATTCCAAGAGCTGGTGATGGTGATATGTGCTGTCCCCTCGCCTCCTTCAGGTACCGGGAATGTCAACATTGAGGAAGCAGAGAAGCTCTTGAAGCCCTACCTGAAGCGATACCCTAAGGTGGGCCCCCCCGCCCGCCTGCTGGCACCAGCCCCTGCGCATGTGTGCCCTGCATGCCCACACAGATCTGTGTGCATGTCATTGCAGGGCGCCATCTTCCTGTTCTTCGCCGGGCGGATTGAAGCCATAAAAGGCAATGTTGATACAGTGAGTAAGGGAGGGGACTGAGCCAGTGCTGGTGACCCCTTGTGGTCTCCCAGACCAGTGGGAGGACTCTGGGAGGAGGGATCTAAGAGAGAACCAACAAGAGAGCAGGGGTGGGAGAAGCAATTTGGAATGGGACAGCCTGGGAAGATGAGGGAGGAGGTGGCATTTGTGGTGAGGAAGACCCGACAGGGAGATGCAGGACTGTAGCATTCCTGCACCCGGAGGTCCTTTGGTGAGCTGGGGTGGGAAGCCCCGCTTACTCAGGGCATGGTGACAGGCACTGTGAGTGGAGCAGCAGTGCCAGGGTGTGAGGTGGACACCTTGATGACCTGGCTGGGGGGTCTCCGTAGATGGGAGCCATCGAAGGGGTTCGAGAGGGGAGGGACACAGGTCTGGCTGAGTCCCCAGGAGGGACTGTACAATGTAGAGTTCTGGGGTCTCCATCTGGCCTTGGCTGTGATTCCTCAAGCAGCAAGATCGATGCCCCAGGTCCAGGTCCTTTTGTGGGAGCTATTGGAAACTTTGGAGTTTCCTGTGAGGCACAGACATTGTATAGCTTTCATATTAATACTTTCCCCTGCCTCCTGTCCTTCCATTACAGCTCCATCCCATCCTTTCATTCTGTGCAGAAAGACTAGAGTCCCAGGGAGGGGCACTAACTGGGCCCAAGCTCGTCCTATAAGACTTAGTCAATAGAACCAGGCCTGGAGCCCAGAACTCCTGTCTCCCCAGCACTGCTGCCTACCCTCCCTCCCTGAGCCTGGCATAGGGCTGGACCACTATGCGCTGGAGGAGGCTGGGCTTGCTATGGAATGGGGCAGGGCAGTGGGACCACGAGGCTGACCAGCAGGTGCCCGCAGGCCATCCAGCGGTTCGAGGAGTGCTGTGAGGCCCAGCAGCACTGGAAGCAGTTCCACCACATGTGCTACTGGGAGCTGATGTGGTGCTTCACCTACAAGGGCCAGTGGAAGATGGCCTACTTCTATGCCGACCTGCTCAGCAAGGAGAACTCCTGGTCCAAGGTGGGCTGATACCAGGTGCTGGGGACCTTGGGGGACCAGGCCAACCCTGTCTGGCCATGAGGCCCCCAGACCCAGGGCCAAACCCTTGACTGAAAGCCTGTCCCAGCTGGAATTTAAACAGAACCATAAGTTCTAAGAGGACTCAGGGTTGGTAGGAACTAAAGACCGTGAGGAGCAGATAAAGTTTAGAACTACAGTGTCAGTCAAGATTTTTTAGTCACAAGGGACAGAAGCATGGCTCAACTGTCTAGGTGAGCGCTGTCTGAGAGAACATTCTGTTATGGTAGAGGTAGCCCCCAGCTACATGGGCACATTGAGCACCTGCAGTGTGTTAGTGCAAACTGGGTGCTTTCAATTTTATTTAATTTTAATTCAAATTTAAACTTAAAAAGTCACTTGGGGTTAGTGGCCACTAAATATGGACTATGCAGGTTGAAAACACAAAAGGCTCTTTGGTTGATAGAACTGAAAATTCTAGGCACAAGTGATTTCAGGTAGGGCTGGATCCTGGAATTCAAATTATGTCAGGCTTGACATTTTTCCATCTGTGGCTGTACTCTGCCCTTTGACATCTTTGCTGTGCAGGAGGGTTTTCTCCTTGTGACAGGGTGGCTATGGACTGCCTGACCCTAACTCACATCTTCCCTTTGGTTTCAACCATAGTCCCACAGTCGAGGCTCACTGGTCTGGCATAGATCACATGTCAGTGCTTGGAAACAGGAGTGGGAAGACTCCTCATGGATCAAGAATAGGAGAGGGCTGGTTCTCCAGAAAAAAATAAGGTCCCCAGAAAAAGTGTTGGTTGGTGGGAGGAGGCATTAAAGAGATGCTATAAAGGCAAAATAAGGCACAGCAGGTGCCCACAGTGAGTGAAAACTTATGACATTATGGTAAGTGGTGAAACAAGTATTAGCCATTATCATCACAGTAACGATAGCAGAGAATGCTGAACTAAGACTCTTAGAATCACAGAGATCATCAGAGAGCATCCAATTTGGTATTGGCAAATACACAGACCATGTGTCTCAATGACCTGAAATCCTGATTTCTCATCCCTCCCCTACCTTTTCAGTACCTCTGCCAAGACAAAGCTGAAAGGGAATTCTTTGCATCTGGGGCAGGTGGGGCTGGAGGAGGGGGCAGGCTTTCACTGAGCTCTTGCTGTGTGCCCAGCACTTGCTGATTCTCTATAGCACACCCGATGAGGTAGGAGTTACCTCTACTGGGTGCACAGGGACATGGAGGCCAAGAGAAGGTATGTGACTTCCCTGGCCCACATAGCTGCTGGTGACAGACACTGGATTTGAAGACAGTTCTGTGTGACTCAAAGGCCTTTGCTTTTCCCTTGTTCCTTAAGTCCCACCTAGGAGGCCCCTCTTGCCCTGAGACCACCTTGCTGTTGAAGGTGCTCCCTCAGACCCGGTCCCTGTGGGCCTGGCATTCATTCTGCATCACCTCACACCACTAACAGGAACACAACCTCAGGGAACCTTGTTGAACTAAAGTGACCTAGAAGTGTTCCTGTGGAGGGAGGCAGGCAGCTGGGTTCACATACACAGGGAAGAAGAGGCCTGGGGTGGCTTTGCAGCTGCTGGGAGGAGCTGAGGAACGCCAGGCCTCCCAGGTGTCAGGAAGTCTGGCTGTGAGTCAGCTCCATTGCCAGCTCACTGACTTTGAGGTGGTTAGCCCCCTCTCTCTGTAGTGCTTTCCTCAGAAGTGTTTCCTGTGAAAGTGGGGGTTGTAGCACCTTGAATTCTGGGGCCTCATTCATTCCTAATTGTAGCACTTGGCCACCAGAATCTACCAACTTCCAGCTCTAGGGACTTAGGGTGTGGCCACTGCCATATGCATCATCCCCTCTGCTCAGAATCCCTCTTTGCCTGAACTGTGCCAAGTCATCCATGTGAAGCCTTTGCATTTCTCCCAGTGCTTGCTGCTTGAGATGGCAACACACATAGTGGGGACAGTGCTGTGCTGAGCATCGTAGTGGGGGGATCTAAGGGGAGCTCAGATGCAGCCCTGAGCAGCCCAGCCAGGAAGACAGAGGAGGATTTAGGGTGGCAGAGTGGAGGAAGTGGAAGGATACTCCAAGTGAGGAGAGCAGCAAGGACAGAGGCTCAGGGTGCTGTGTTCTGTGTCATTGGTGAAGGGCTTTGTAGGTGGGAGTGCAGGGGTACTGTGGAGGGTCCTTCCCCCTAAGGCGCTCTGTAAGCTTCTTGAGGACAAAGGACTGTCCGTCTACACAGAGCCTGGTAGAGTTATCCAGCAAAATAAATGTGTGAAATCATTGGGCAATCAGACAAGCCTGGGGAGACAGGACTCCCACCTAGAGAGGTGGCTGTTTTCTGTCCATGTGGCCCCATAGCATCCCTTGCAACTTGGATGTCTGTGGGTCTCAGAACTCTAGGTCACTGCATCCATCCTAACTTCTGGTGACTCAATAAGGGTAAGTTGTTTGGGGGTGGCTGAGGGATACCAGAAGGCTCTTACAGGAGGCCCATAGATGAGCCTGATGAGGAGGGACAATGACATCCCAGGCAAAAGGATGGCACAGGTGAAGGCCTGGGAGTTTAAGGACTGATGGGGGAGAAATGGCAGAAGAGGGATCAGAAAAGCAGGCACAGAGTGCCTTGAGGGGGTGTTTGGGCTTCAGCCTGACAGTGGGAGAGCGCCTCATGTTTGTGGCTTAGATCTGTGCTCTAAGAAGTCCCTCTTGCAGTTGTTGGGCACCCCATGTGCCCGGTCCTGAGGACATCCAGCAGTGAACAAAGACCCTTCCATATTTTAGTGGGAAGAGGGATAAGAAACACAAATATGTGTACAGTATAATATAATGTCAGGCTGGTATATGCAGTAAGGAAAAGTCAGGCAAGGCCTGTCCGAGAAGACACCGGAATGAAGTCTGGGAGCAAGCCATAAGGATTTCTTAATGAAGAGCGTTCCAGGCAAAGGACACTGGAGATACAAGCATTGGGGAGAGGGAATCTGAGTGCATCTCCTGTATTCGGGGAACAGCCCAGAGACCAGTGTAGCTAGAGTGATGTGAGTGAGGGGGAATAACATGAAGTTGGAGAGGAAACTGGGGGAGGAAATGGTGTAGGGGCTTACAGTCCATTACAGGGAGTCTGGATTTTATCCTAAGCATGATGGGATATCAAGATTTCAAAGAGGAATTGATAGGACCTGACTTTAAAAAGATCAGAGTGGGGTGCCTGGGTGGCTCATTTGGTCAAACATCTGACTCTTGATTTTAGCTCAGGTAACTATCTCAGGGTCATGGGATTGAGCCACAGGTCAGGCTCCACTCTCAGTATGGAGTCTGCTTGTCCTCCCTCTGCCCCTTCCCCACTCATGCTCTCTCTCTGTTAAATAAAATAATTAAATCAAAAACAGACTGGCAGTGGTGTGGAAATGGCTTGCCGGGACAGGGATAAGAGCAAGGAGATGGCTTAGGAGACCATATGGACAAGGGCAGGAGAAAGACATCCCTGATGTCCTGGAGTGAGGGCAATGTGGGGTGGATGCTGGTGCAGAGAACGAGGGCAAGGCCACTGGGATTCCAGAGCTATAGAGGAGGTAAGATCATGCTGACTTGCTGACTCAGTGCCAGGTAGAGAGGGAGAAGGTAAGGGTGACACCAGGAGGTTAAAGAGTGGGGATATTCTCCTCACCACCCCTGCTTCCTCATTTTGTGAAGGGCAGATGGAAGTGTGGAGGGCAGAGTGGAACTGGGAGTAACCCTGAGCTTCAGCCTGAGAGGGGCCCCAGGTGGAGGCTGCTTTCTGACTTTTCCTGAGAATCCACGACGTTTTGCTCTCTTTCCTTCTCCACTCCCTGTACTTTTTTGGGAGCCACTGGCAGGTACTTCTCCACAGCCCCCGGTGGCAGGAGCTGAGGTTCAAGGATTGGCCACTGGGGGGCAGGATAGAGTCAGGTTTCTCGAGTGTTGGACTCCTGGGGAACTGGAGTAGATTTCAGGGATGTACCTTTGGGGTGGCGATGGGGGTCTCTGCACAGCTGCACCTTCCCTGTCAGGGCTGGCTGTGGATCCACTGGGCAAGGCCCTGGAAGCGCACAAAACTGGGGACGCTTCCAGCTCTGTCCCAGAAGCTCTGCAGTCCCAGGAAGTAGAGGCCAGGTACAGATTCCTTTCTGGCATTGTCTTTGGGATCAATTGAGGTGAGGTATGTACAGTGCCTGACACACAGGAAGGCAGTTATACACAGGGACTCTGACTCACTCTTCTGGCCTCCCACCTGTTTATACATTCCATACTTTATGCTACCTATTTGTCACCTTCTTACCACACATCTTGGTCCCTACCTGGCTTTGCTCAGGCTGTTTGCCTTGTCTGGAAAGTTCTTTCTCAGGTCTCTGTGAATCTTCCCATTGGCTCTCAAGGGTCCAGTCTGAAGGAATTGCTTCTCAGAAGCCCTTACTGCCCTTTGTGTGTCCATCACACCCACTGTCCCGCACACCCACTTGTTGCTGGAGTCCTTCCCTCCACTGCATCAGAGAAGGGAGGGAAGTGGCTTTGATGTGGGCATCTCCTGAACTTTGCTCCCAGCTCAAGTCCCCAAGGCGCTTCAGCTTCCTCACCCTCAGTTTCTCCCCTGGGGCTTGGCAATGGAGGTATATGGAGGGGGGCTGATTACCTCTCACTCTTGCTCTGCCTTGCACAGGCCACCTACATCTACATGAAGGCCGCCTACCTCAGCATGTTTGGAAAGGAGGATTACAAGCCGTTTGGGGATGATGAAGTGGAGCTGTTTAGGTGGGTCCTAGGTCTCAGCCACATCTGCCCACAGCCACCCTGAGCTGTGGGCACCAGGGAGGGAGGTGGTGGGCTTCTTAACTCCCCTCCCCTGGCTCTGAGCTCCCTGACGCTCCCCCAGGATCACCCCATGTGCCTCCTTCCCTTGCACCACCACCACTTCCTGCTGCTGCTTGTTCCAGCCCTTTGAATCTTTTCAGAGGGCTCCATCCCCCACCCCCAAGAAAGTGGTTTTGTCAACATCCTTTCCAGTGAGCCTTCTTCTTCTGGTCAGTAGGATAGATGTGGACACTGAGGTTCAGAGAGGCCCCTTTTGCTGAGTTAACCTGCTATTCTCAAGCTCAATAGAGGACCAAAATGTGGGAATCAAACAGGATCAAATCCAGCCTCTGCTGTTTCTTAGCTATAGCACTGTGAACAATTTCAGCAGCTATAAAATGGGAATAACCACTTTTGCTTTGCAGGGTTGTTTTGTGAATCAAATAGAAACTATGTTGAAGATGGTGAGGGCCTGGAATCACTAAATTGCAGCTGTTTTTCTTGTTATCTCTGCTGCTGTTTGCCTTCCGCAAAGGGTCTAGTGCAGGGCTCAGCCTCAGCAGGCTGAGGAAGGAGCCTCAGGCCTTCTTCCAGTCAGGGGTGAGGGCTGACCCCAACTTGGAGACCTGGGAGTGGTGGTAACCTGAGCTTCCGGCTAACTGCTGTCACAATGGTAGGGTGTTTATATTTACCAAGTGCCTCCACTTCTCCATCTCATAGCTCTTCCAGAAAGTCTGGGAAGGTAAGTATCTGTGGGGGAGGAAGGATCATTTTCCCTCCATATTTTTAGGATCTTGGTTAGAAACTGGCTGAGATACTCCCCCTACTCCTAAGAATAAAAGATTAACAGGAGAAAAATAAACCAGAGTTTAATAACATGTATATCCTGTTTACATGGGAGAGACTCAGCAAAAGAGTTACTGAAATGGCCCAAGCCGTCACCTTAAACATCATCCCCAGCTAAAGATAACAGAAGATGTTGGGAGAGTGGGGAGCCAGTTCTGGGAGGTTTTCCGGCAAAGCAAAGTCAAGGAGGATAAGGTAGTCCTGCAGATAAGTCCGCTTTCTCCTTTAAGAGTTTCTAGGGCTTGTCATTATCCTCTTCCAGGTAGAAGAGAAGCCCTTATAAATGGAAAATCTCGCTTATAAATATAATTGTCTCTTATGAAAGGGCAGCTGGTACTAGGTTTTCAGAGCTTTTCCTGTATCTGCTGTTTCTTAGTCAGCCTAAAATAATCCTTGTGCCAAAGAGCCATATTTTGGGGTGACAAATTCTGCTCCCCTTCATATCACTATCTCAAATTCAGAGATGAGAAAACGGGGGCCCAGAGAGGTTCCACAGTGAATGAGCAGGGGAGGTGTTCAGGGAAGTGCACAACTTGACCCAGCTGGATGGCGCAGGCTGAGGGTCACAGCCACGCCCAGCAACTGTGGCAGAAATTGGGAGGGTGGGAATGGAGCTGGGTGGGTGAGGCCCCAGATGTGGAGGCTTGCCTAGATACACACATGTTACTCTGCCCTTGGAAACAGCTAAGGAGGCCACAACTCACGTGGCAAGTTCATTAAAGGTTTGAGCTGTGTGGTTGTGGGCAGGTCTTTCCCTTTCTCTGGGTGTTAATCTTCCCTGTGAAACTGGGGTCAGACTACTTCTGGGCCTTCTGGAAATGAGGCCTGAGAGTGGAAGCAAGACAACTTAGCAAAGCAGGCCTGGAGCGTTTGCTGACATTCTCACCTCTGCCTCCTGGTGTGGAGCCCTCTTACCTAGCCTCAGGAAGTGGTCAGGTTTGTGGGCAGGCCCTGTGATAGAAGGCCACAGCCACGGGTTGTGAGTCCAACACAGTCCCTCATATAAACTGGGGAAACTGAGGCCCAGAGAGAAGCCAAGCAGAGGCTGGGCGGACTGGAAATTTCAGTCCTCTCTAGCTTTTTCTTCCCCTCATCTCTTTCACAGAGCAGTGCCTGGCCTAAAGCTCAAGATTGCTGGGAAATCTCTACCTACAGAGAAGTTTGCTATCCGGAAGTCCAGACGCTACCTCTCTCCCAAACCGATCTCGTTGCCAATCCCTGCTCTGGTGGGTAGGAGGGTCTAGACTGTCCCACTACTTGTTTGGGATTGTGGGGATTAGCTGAAAGCCAGAGATACTGCTAAAGCCAGGGGAAGTGGTTAGGGGAGAAAAACCTTCATGCCTCAGGGCCTGGAAAGGATTTCACAGTTTCCCTGGGACTGTGAGGGAAGCATACAAATAGGCCTGACCAGACCCTGCCTGAGGCAGTACTGGAATGGTGGGGGCAGGGAGACAGGTAAGCAGGCTTCAGCTGCCTTAAGGTGAAGGAGTAGGCCCACACCCCTGTGAGCAGGCTAGGGCATCACTCAGCTGTTTGTGTTCCCACCCATCCATTTCAGTTTTATCACAGGATTGTAATGGTTTACACTGTCCCCCTCACTGGACCAAGTCTCAGGCCTGGGACCATGTTATAGTCAACTCTGTAGTAAACAATAGCTGACAATGTTACTGAGTGCTGACTGTTCCTTACACCCATTGCCTCATTTGATCCTTACAACAACCCTGAGTATCAGATGCTGGTGGTATCCCCATTTTACAGAAGGGGAAAGGCCTACTAGATAAGTAGAAAGATAAAATTTCTAATACATAGGTAAGATATAAGTAGAAAGATAAAATAACTTATCTAGGTCACACAGCTAGTGAGTTGAAGAGTTAGAATTTAAACCTAGAATGGTTCTAGAGCCCAGATTCTGAACCACTGTTATGCTAATTCCACGCATGATTTTGACAGGCATCAACTTGAGAAGTTTCCAGCTTGTTAAGAGTCTTTGTTATTCAGATACTAAGGTGGCCAGAAAAGTGGAAAGGGAACTGCTTTTTTCTGGTCCTGGCTCCACTATTCACTAACAATGTGCTTGCCGTTGAATAGGGTTCCCCTTCCCTTAATGGAAAATTAGGAATGATAATTGTCCATTTCATATAGCAGTAATGGGAACTAGCTGATTAACTGTGTTAAATATTTTATGAATCAAAATCATATTTCCCAAACTATAATAATCTATAAAATGCTATTTATACCTAAAATAGTTTCTGTGATTAAATATATTTGGGAAAGACTGGCCTAAACAAGGTTTATACACCGTGGACATTTTGGAGCCTTTATATAATAATACATATAGGTAAGTTTCCAAGAATAAGCTTGAAGATGATTTTCCCCCTAACTTATTTGGCCACAGACCTCTTTTTTTTGAAGGAACATTTGCTAACTTGGGACCATATACACCATTTGAGGAATACTGGTTCTAATCTTAAATTCCCTCCCTATAACAAAGTAACAAGAACCAAAACAATAACATCTTTTTAAAACTTTTTGTATGCAAATCATCTTCATATCTATTGCCTAGATTCATAGTTTAGGAAATGCTAATGGAATGACTATAAATGAACATTTAATTTAGTATTCTGAGATTCCTGGCAGTTGAAGCAAAGAAAGGAATCAGTTTGTGTTGCATAGTTTTCATGATGGTAACTCAAGCCCAGTGCCTTGGGGTAAGAGAAACAGGGTGACAGTCTTAAGAGCTACTGGAAATCCTGAAGTGCTTAAATAAATATAGCTCTTCCAGTATGGGAGGTCCTGTCAGACTGGCAGGGAGGAGGACTTTCTGGAGAAAGTCCTGTGGATCACAGCCTGGTCCTCAAAGTTTGGGGAAAGAGTTTGGACACAGAGAGGTTGGGAGAGAGCATGATAACCACCCAAGGAGGCCATGAGCAGAGGAGTAGTTAAAAACTATGTACAGCTCCCTGCCATGACCCCTTCGAGCCCATAACTTCATAGGCTGGGCTGAAATTTGTCATAAAAGATTAGAGATAGAAGGGCCTTTAGTGATCCTCTGATCTGAGCTGCCCATTTTACACCTGGGGAAACTGAGGCCCCACTGGGGAGGAAACCTTTGGACTGACTTGCTCCCCTGCCTTCAGGAAATGATGTACATTTGGAATGGCTACGCTGTGATTGGGAAGCAGCCGGAACTCACAGACGGGATACTTGGGATTATCACCAAGGCTGAAGAGATGCTGGAAAAGGGTCCAGGTGACTAATCCCGGCCCTTGAACCTGCCAGGCTGAGTCAGATCATAGGTCTTTATAGTTAAAGGTTCCTGCTACTAAAAATGTCCTTCCTTCCTTCTCTACCACAGTTAACAGTCCTTTGGCTTTCTAAGACTGAGCTTCAGTGGCAGCTTCTCCAAGCTGTCCCTTGGCCCCAGTTAGGGTCAAAGTCTCCTCTGGGCTCTCCCTTCAAGTCAATCCTGATCTCACTACATTGTCACTGTCTCGGTATCTGTCCTTCCCAGATGTGAGCTTCCTGAAGACAGTGACCATGTGTGTGTTACCTCTCTATCCCCAGGGTCCAGCAGAGTAGGGACTCCATGACTAACTCTTACAGAAATAAGCCTGTCTTCTTCCCTTATTCTTAGAGAATGAGTACTCAGTGGATGATGAGTGCTTGGTGAAGCTGCTGAAAGGCCTCTGTCTGAAATACCTGGGCCGTGTCCAGGAAGCTGAGGAGAATTTCAGGAGCATCTCTTCCAAGTAAGTGCCTCTGCAGCTGCTCCCACTCCAGGTGGCCTTCTGCTGGGCCCATGTCTCCTGGGCAGAATTGGCAGGTTCTCTCCTTTCTCACATGCGCTCCATAGCTTGACCCTAGCCTGCCCACATTCACTACACTTGTACCAGTGTCTGTTCTGTGCCAGGATCCTTGCTGGGCACAGATCATTCAGACCTCATTCCCTGGGGCCATCAGATTGCCAACTACAGGAGTCCATCCACGCTGAAGTTTCAGGTGAATAGTGCCTCCTCGAGTTTGTAATTCAGTTCCACCCTTGAGGAGCACAACTGTTACAGACAGCTATAGGCAACACAATCTGGTATGATCAGGGCTGTGTTACAGGAAAAGTAGGGAGGACAGCAGGTGCTCTTGAGGAGGGACTTGAACATAATGCAAGATACCAAGAAAGGCTTTCCAGGGATGCCATTTTAACTGGGAAGTTTATCAGGCAGAGAAAGGAAAGCAGGAGTTTTAAGTGGAGTAGGTTGAACATGTACAAATGCCCAGACACAGGAAAAAGACCTAAGGTTGGGGTTAGAGTGATTAGGTCTTTTCCTCCCTGGATGAAGTTATAGAAGAAAAGGTTACAGATGAAATCAGGGGGGCTAGACTGAAAAGGGCCTGGATGTTTTGCTTACAAGGCTGAACTTTATCTTGTAGACAGAAAAGATCAGGAAGGATATTGAGCAGGGCAGATTTAGGTTTTAAAAGAGTATCTCTGGGGCAGCATGGAGGGTGGGTCAGAAGGGCCAGTCTAGGGACAGTCGACTTTCTAATTTAGTAAAACATTTAACCTGGACAAAGGGGGTTGGGGACAGAGGTGGGCATGGGGTAAGGACATAGGATGAACCATAAATTGTCAGGGAACTGGGGCCCTAGGTGCAGAAGACTGGAAGGCTCTCCTGTGGATCAGAAGCCTTTCTTTCTATGGCTATGTAGTGGGAGCCTTCCCCAACTAGGATTCATTATCTGGAAACCCCATCTGAAGGCATGGATTAGATCCTCCCACTCGGGGATGGCTCGGGAAGACTCTGAAGAATATCTCAAGGGCAGAGACTGTAAGCCATGTCCTTCTCTGTCCCATAGTGAAAAGAAGATTAAATATGACCACTACTTGATCCCAAACGCCCTGCTGGAGCTGGCCCTACTGTTCATGGAGCAAGGCAGAAACGAAGAGGCTGTCAAACTCTTGGAAACTGCCAAGTAAGGCGTGGTTAGCGTGGTCTGTCCTTTATGCCCCCCGCCCCACCCCCCCACCACCCGGAGCTCAGATCACCTTGGCTTGGGGGGGAAGGAGCACAGGCAGCAGAGAGGGAGCATGCATGCTGGTAAAGACATTAGGGCAGTCCAGAGGCTGGACCTGTGTCCCTGGGAACCCAATTCTCCCCTGGTATAGGGAGGCTTCTTCAATTTGCCAGTAAGGACTGGAATCCCAGAAACAGGGAGTGAATTACCCAGGGTCATACCACAAGCTAACTACTGGCCTGGTAGGAAGACCTGGGTCTCCTGCCTTCTAGCCCCATGGATTTATTTCTTAAAATCATTCCCGAAAGCTTGGTGACTCAACAGGAGTAAGAGTGGGTCCACAGGGTACAATACCAAGGTGAGGGGCTACACAGCCTTTCTGTTTCTCTCTACTGGACAAGGCCCAACTCTTTCTTTGGACAGAGTTTTAAGCATCTGAAAATCTTCCTTGGCCTGGTAGTTTCTTACAGTTCAGATCGAAGGAAAAGCACTCCTTAGAGCAGCTTTATATGCCTGATTCTCTGGTCTTTTCCAGGCAAAACTACAAGAATTACTCCATGGAGTCAAGGACACATTTTAGAATCCAGGCAGCCATACTCCAAGCCAAGTCTTCTCTAGAAAATGGCAACAGATCCATGGTCTCATCAGTGTCCTTGTAGTTTTACGCAGCACTCCCAGGCTGGAAGACAGAGACAGCTGGACAGAGCTCCTGGAAACATTTCAAAAAGATCCCCTCCCCCTGCCCTACCTTTGGGGTCCACCGGTGCTCCAGGGATGGCATGACATAGGTATCCATGCAGAAGGGAAGCTGGCATTTTCACCAGTGTGGCCAAGGGCCTTTACCAAGGACAGAGCAGGTAGAGCCCTCTGCCTGCCCTATTACACATACGGGTACTTGTTTTTCACTGTGATGTTTAAGAGAATGTATGAACAGTTTACATTTTCCTTAGAAATATATTAATGGGATCACAGTTGGCTAAAAAAACAAACACCACCACCTGTAAATCTTTGTTTTAACCCACACTGGTCTGGAGGTAAACCTATTTATGATACTTTTCAAAATTCAGCAATGTCTCCACTTCCAGGGCCAGAAGGGCCATCAGGGCTTCTGAGGGTTGGATGTAGAGGTTGCACACTGACACCCACTACCTTACTTCTTAACCTTCATTTCCACTCCCTTAGTCACTATCCAATTTAAAACAAAATTGAATGGAAATTACTTCACTAAAAAGACATGTGAGTTCTTCCATAGGAAAAAGAAAAAAGTCAATCTGCTGGTAAGGAATGGGAGTTGCTGAGGCCTCACAGAAGGGGGGCTGTGTGGCCCTTTCTGTGCCAACGTCAAGAAGTTTGTGGGGGAAGGTTCTCAGACACCAGTCCACATCCTCACTGTATGCCACACTAAAACTAGGAATAATTTACAAAACAAGATTCTTTTGTACTTCACTATGAGGTACATTTTATTTACTGACAGCATTTTTCTTAGAATGGTTATTCCTGGCCTGTTGTGTATGTTTTAGATTTTTCATTTAAGAGAAAGGAGATATTTAAGTAATAAAATATATACTTAAGAGATCATGCAACATCTATTTCAGTAAAATGTGTTGCTTGAATTCTTGGGCAAGGCAGAAAGTCTGATCAGAAGCCATATGGCCCAGGTATGTTTTATTTAGACAACATGATGCCTTAAATGTTTTTAAAGTAAGTTAACATTTAAAATGGGGAGATTTCACAAATAAATCTGGTTTCTGGACTCTTATTTAAGAAGAAAATCTAATCTGGCGACATTGGGCTCATCCCTTTAAGACAATAAGGCAACAATCAGTTGGAGCTGGGTAGCTACTCTAAACACTTACATTACCCTTCTGTCCCTAAAAGCATCTGAATTTCCAAACTCTGGGACTGTTACAGTGAAAACTCAAGTTCAGTGGCCAGACACCAAGCTTACCATTCACAGCCTAATGACAGCATACTATTTCCCTGAAGGAAAAAAATCATGTACATAGTAAATATGCATCTGTGAAATGTGACTCCTAAAATACATGAATGCAATTTCTGTAAGGAAAGAACCACAAACAACTTTTCCAATCTTCCAGCATTGCTGGATTTTTAGCAAACTTCTGAATTTGTCATGGGCTGGGTAGATTAATCTATTAACATTTTCAACTAGCTCTCTGTGAAGTCACAGGTTTTAAGTAAAGCAATATTCTCATTAGGAAAACAAAGCAGGAAACCCTCAATCAAGATCCTCTTTTGCACTTAGGGCATAAATGCTATTAAAAATTTTTCTCATTTTATTAGACTACACCTAAGAATGCTCTCTACCAACAGCAAGCCCTCTATATGCTTGCTCTCTAAAGCCTGGATTCTGGGAGACCAGCCTCTTTGTAGGTTGTTGGGCAGGACAGGGTGAGAGGAATGACTAGAACCAGGCTGCTGAATAAGGGTGGCCTTCTGTGGTTCCTTCACATATTGGAAAGCTAATACCTACTGCTGTATTAAAAAAAAACAAAAACACACAAAAAAAAACAGCACACAGGATATACCAAGCACAGCTTGCAAAATTGCAGTTAGCAAAAAATTTTTCTTTAAACATTCATTATAGGCACTTTTATTTTTTAAAAAATTTATGCCAGGATGGTTTCCTTGTCAATGTTATTACTGATTTCCTGCTGGGCTTCATTAATTAGCCGATGTCACCTTACCTCTATCTTGTCACAGCTACAGTCTGGCTGGTAAGAGCAATCAGTGGGTTTTGTCTCCTTTATCCCCCCTGAAGCTTGAGATAGTCTATTAAAAACATGTTTGTGAAATTGGGTGAAAATGTCAGGTGTCTAACATCATATCCTTGTGTGGAAGCATTGAAGGTGAAAATTATGTCTTGGGCTTCTTGTTCTATCTTCTTTTAGCCATTTCTGGCTGTTAATTCTCTTAATAGTACAGAGCTTTCCAGCACATATGCCCTGGAGAGGCAACTATCAGGTGGAGAATTCTGGCCTAGAAGTAAGGAGACCTGAATTTGTAGTCCCTGCTTTATTACTAATTTTCATAGTAACCTTGGGGAAGTTATGGACCCGCTCAAAAAATTAGTAATTTGCACTAGATTAAGGCTATTTCCTGCTGTCAGTGGTTCTGATTCTGACTCTGGTCAATTATATTTTTGGATTTTCATATCCAAAATAAGACAAGAAACAGACACCTCCCTACATTTTGCCAAAGCCTTATATACCTAAGCAACTCAACCAGAAATTATAGGCTTTCTCAATCAAAGGCCTCTATAGTAGCCTAGCACACTTGGAGAGCAAATCATCTTCATTTGGATAAAGTCTAAAACCCCATTACACAGAGGAACTCCACCATAAGGAAGTAGCAACTGTGTAACATGATCTAAACAGAACCTCAACAAAGGAAAGTCTACCTCTGCCTCTCACTGGTCACAGGCCCTTAGACTCACAGGGTGGCTGCCGGCAGTGTGCTGGTCCCTATCAGCTCTCCCATGTGTTGGCAGGATTCCCTAATCCTTATCTCTCTCTCAAGTCAGAATGGGAGTGTTTCCAAGACAGCTTTCGTCATTCACAGCAAAAAGTCATAACCTGACACCAAAGCCAGGACCCTCAAAGGCCAATGCCAACAGAAGACTTGGCTGAGGCCCAGGTGGAAGAGTTCCAGCAACTGAAGAACAGCACCAGGAGGTTTTCAGAAAGCCTCAGCCTGCTGAGTGCTTGAATCATGGAGAAAAAGAAACCCAGAGGGGCTTTTCTCTGGAGCTACTCCCAAGTTTATTTCTTCTAAGATGATGTGGACTAGACAGTCTTTTCCTTTGCTTCAAATTTAAAGCCTAACAGTGAGCCTTTCAACAACTGTTTCCTTACGTCTTTAGCACCATCAAACGAATTCACTAGTAAATGAGAGGTGCTTAGATTCTGAAAACCAAGAAAAATGGGAACTTCTCATACATACAATCTTAGATGCAGCTTTCTAAGGTTGGAAAATGACTTTTTTTTTTTTTTTTTTTGCTTTGGTTAGCATGAGCTCTTTTGAAATCTAGTGCAAAGTTCATCACGGCCCAACAGATTAAGTCCGTAAACAAGGAACCTCATTTTGGGGCTTGAAAAATCCATTT
This sequence comes from Lontra canadensis, assembly GCF_010015895.1. Taxonomy (NCBI): domain Eukaryota; kingdom Metazoa; phylum Chordata; class Mammalia; order Carnivora; family Mustelidae; genus Lontra; species Lontra canadensis. Next base: position 348,019 of record NW_022631142.1, on the reverse strand, counting down.
CTAAATGAGGAATGTATGAATTGCTTCTAGTATATAAAGCCTACTGTAAAGTGACAAAATATAACAGAGCCCTTCCTTTGGGAAGACAATTACTAAAGATTGCTCTGGACTTCTAAAAGCTGACAGAGTTTAATCAGCTACATCACAGCTAACACCTCACATATAAATGGACTGGGTTTTATTTTTCCTCACATCATTAGCAAATCATTCAGAACACCAGATACTACATGCTGTGGGTGGAAAAACAGCTAATATTAAGTGCTCACTATTTACCTCTTGCTAGTCTAAGCACTTTACATGTATGTGATTCTCATAACTATATGAAGTAGGGACTATTACAGATGAGAAAACTGAGACACAGGTTAAATAACTTGCCTAAGATCACAAAGATATGCAGCAGAAAGTTTTTAAGCCAGGCAGCTGAATTCTAAACCCCATGCTTTGCTGAACTACTTTTCAAACTGTAAAATTATCAGTTTAATGTTGGATCTGACTTATATTGACCTCTGGGCCACTATTAAGGACGGAAAAGGTACTGGCTAATGGCTCAAACACCAGAAATCCTTTGCTTCGAACACATGGAGCATTCTGTCTGTGTGGCATGGTTCTAGAATTGGCAGAGTGTAGCCTATTTCCATACCTCTAGAATGGACCAGTGCTGGAGGCGAATCTCAATGTCTTTGATAGCATAATCCAGTCTTCCCAATTCACACAATGTTTAAGACTTGGTTCTGGATCCTAAATGACAAAGTGAACTATTATGAGGCCTCCCTGAGAAAAGCTGGGCTCATTTTTGCAAAGCCAACAAATCTTACAAGCATTCAGAGTTCACCCATAGGACCAGACTCTTGAGGCAAACCCTCAGTTACCTTTTTCAACTTCTTTTTCTCATGGACAAGAAATCTGGAGCCTATAAACACTGATGTTATAGAAGGGGTCCAAACCATACAGGTGCCACTCCTCCTTTGATCCCAATCAGTTTTAGATGCTTAAAGTCTATACCTTATTGATAATGCTGCTTCATTCATAGGCAGAGAAAAGTAAACTTTCTATGGAGGCATCCAAAGATGACTAAATCTTCCAGTGGACAGTAGCTCTTCTCAAGGAAAAAAAAACGTGAAGGAGTGTTAGTATCTTTCCTAAAGTTGCCTTGAAAACTTTATGAAAACAGTAAATGGTTTTAGTCTGTCAGCAACATAAATCAGATGGATCCAGCTGTTGTCCTGAGCCAATGCCTGTTGCTCAGAGTGATAAAGCAAACAAGAACAATGTGGATAATTAAAACATGCAGATAAATCCAAATCCTTTTTGTACAGTTTTGCTGAAGCCCCTAACAAAAATTTTATGGATCAGGAAATGGGTTGAAGAGGGACTTGTGGATTTTCTGTTTCCAAGCTAAAGAGTAAGGAAATAGCAAAAGGTAAAATGGAAAAGCAAAGTCTGGATATTTGTATCTGGACAATCAACCTCTGAATAATCAGTGAGCACTCAGTCATGCAGTTATTTTTTTAAACAACCACTATATGATTTATAGAAGGACTGGGTAGAATTAAGTGGGCTAATCATTTTTTGTGGGATGTTTTTAGACCCACAGGCTCTCAGAAAACAAATTACAAAGTATATTTAAGTTAATATTGCCAAAATACATGTGCCTCACACAATTTATTAACATCTGTATGTCATTTTAATATAAACCTTAATGTGTTGTAATGTAACTCCTAGGAGCTTAAAAAAGAGGTTCTTTTTCTCTAGTAAAAATAATTCTTAATGTACAGAGCTAAATAAATAGCCCACTTAACGTTCCTTCAGTACCTAAAATTAACTTGCTATATCTTTCAAACCACTCAGAAAAAGTACTATTTTAAAATGTTTATATTATACAATCAAACATTTATAGTTACTCCATTAAATCCTTATATTTCACTTGAATTACCACATGAAAGCCATAAATCTGAATTGTGAGCATTAAATCACTGCCTAACCATAGGCAAATACATGTTTTCACCTACAGAACTGAGAAAAAAAATTTTTCAGAGACCATTTTTAATGGCTCTCAGGAAATTCTCATTTAATAGTAGTAGGTCAATCAGTAATTACATTCAATGCAACAATGAAAATTTAATAGTTGGACATTTTTACTCTATACTTTATTTAACAAGCATTTATTAATAAGCACCTAGGTTTTGTGTACATCTTGAAGGGAAAAAATGTATTTAAATACATGAATGGGTAAATCCAGTCTTTAAACAGGCAGGCTAGCCTAGTACTTATGGATTCATTTCTGAAGGGAGCAGGAACACAGCCTTCATGATTAGAAAAGGCATGAAATTTATGGAAATGAAACCTCAGTGGCCAAATATTTAGGAACTGAGACTTGGAAGAAATTAGAAGGAATTCAACTAAGTCCCCAAAGGGTTAATATAACACAGTCAGGAAGAACAGCTCAGGATGCTGATGGCTCTTAAGCCCATGCTTCCCATGATGGAGACATTCTGAACAGCCTGTGTCTTAGGGGAAGTGTAGCTGAGTGTAAGATTAGTGCAGGGGAGCTGTAAAGAGGGTACAGAAGGAGGGATTTTAAACTATCTTCTCTGACTTTCTCCCATCCAGGAAAAGAGTAGATGATTTTTACATTCAGTAAGTAAATTTAAAAGTACTTGAAATACTAACCAATCCAACTTTTCTGATGTCCACTAATTTCAAAATTAAAGGCTTACAAAATTAGTTGAGGTTACTACAGTGGCTGCAAGTATCATCAGTTGGCTCTAGAAACTGCTAGGCAATGCCTTTAAGCAGGGGTAACCACCCAACTGCCTACATTTTGGAATCCTGTCGAAGAAACTTACCTTCTTTATTGTTTACCATTTTAGTCTCAAGGAGTATAAGCAGGTCTGCTTTTGACTACTGTCACTCCTTTTGTAAAATGCATGCTTCCTTATGATGAAGCTTTGTATGAAAAGAATGTTAACACAATGCTCACTGTATTCTATAAAATCATACTGGCTTATATTACACAGGGGACACCAGTAGTAGGGGGAATGTTCTCCTGGTTTAAGAAATTCCCTATAAAGAACACTCAGAGAATGGAAAAAGTTTTTGTGAACCAAAGTATTTCAACTTGTTGGGTTTACACTTAAAAGATTCTTTTACTATTTCCTGGTCAGGCTTTTCATATATTTCAAATCCTACAGCCAACCTTGAACACATCTTGCCCAAATCTAAAAGTTGCACCTATAATTTAGCTTCAGAAAATTTGAAGCTATCAAGCTTCTAAATTTATGATTAGATGGTATTAAATACCACACCATAAAAAAATCTTCCCAAAAAGTTTACAGAACTAGAGATTAAATTTATACATTGTTTAAAATTTGGGGAATATTCTTATGTAATCAACTCTAACTGTAGCCCTTTATAACTGTATTATAACTTTATTTAATTTAGTAAAAGCCAAAATTGATAGTTCTTAACATGGTGTATGGAAATCAAAATTAAAGAATACAAAGTACCTTAAAATTTTTTTTCAGCTCAATACTAGTTCCTTCAATATTACTGCCAAACTCCTGCAAAAAAAGCCTTGCAATAAAGACTAACAGCAACATAAGATGATTTTTTTTTAAAGTTCACTTACCAATTTTAACAATCTAGAAAAAAGGAAAGTCTGATAATAATACTTGATGATACAGACATCATGTATAAGTAGAAAACACAAGGATAAAAAAAATTATCACCGAAAATATTGCACAACTTCAGGTTTTCCTCCAAATTTGCTTTATGTAATTGGGTGGATATAAATTAATGAACAAAAACTTAAGCAAGATACATGTAACAATTTAACAGAACCTGATAATCTAATTTTTCAATTTTCTCAAATTCATCTTTAAGTCCTTCCGTCATGGGGCTCATAAGAAAATTAACCAACATATGGATACTACATTCTAATGTCAACTCTTTAAGAAGTACTTATGGCATACTTAATTCCTCTAAAATGCAATTATGAAGAACCCTCAAGATACTTGTGTTTTGTATGTAGAAAAGTGTTAGAGTCAAATATTCAACTCAATATAAAATAAGAAACATTTCTGGTTTGTTAGATTGAGATTGCTTCTCCTTTTGCTACTGAATGATTCTTAGTTGTAATATCACTGAGCTGAACAAATAAGTCACCTTTGAGTACATAAGGAAAAATAAACACATGCTAAATGGATAAAACATTACAAACTACATCGTTACTAGACCATCTCTACCTCTAACACTTCAGAAGCTTAGAGATTTAGAGTGCTCTTACATTAACTGCAAGAAAAAGGAGAAATTCCCTCTTTGAGATCACAACTATGAAGTCATGTGGTTATACAAATTCTGCATTTGTGTGCAAAACATGAAATATGTTTATCTTAATTCTCCCTGCTTACTTGTCAGTCAGCCAGCAGGACTTTCCTTTCCAAGAAACAGAGACTGAGATGTGTTTTATGTAACTTCAATAACCTCAGCACTACAATAAGAGATGCAGTATCCTTTTGCTATGGTTCAAGACAGTAAGGGAAGGAGGTCACAAGAATAAATCAAAACTATTACAACTGAGCAACTTTTCTCAGTTTCACCATGGTGCCACTTTCATTTTACATAAGCATGGTGGCATAATTCGAGCTCAATAAATCAGAAATCTTAATATTTAAAATTTACCTTGACTTTTAATTACCATATTAACAATCAAAATAATTAGATAAAACACATAGGAAAGGGTAATATTAAACCCCACTTTACTAGAGTTGGTTTCTTGACGTTAACTCAGTTTTTTTAGAAAAGGGATAGTGCATCTCAGTTTGCTTACAAGCTAGGAGATCACTTTGAATTCTGCATTTCCTAACTGCAAACAGATATAGCACTTACAACAGGTTATAAATAAACTGGTTTTCAAGCATAGAGCCAGCCCCAACGATAATACACTATTTAAAAAGACCTAAGGCAATGAATTCCATTTCCAATGGAAAAAAAGAACTGTGCAAACAAGCTTAAAACTACTTTTTTTGTGCCAGTGTTATAAAATGTAGCTTTTAATAAAACCTTGACCCAAATGCCAGCAACTTCAGAAAAGAATTTGGGTGGGGGGAAAAAGAGAGTTATTTCATTTAGGAAAAACAACCACTATCTTTTTCCTAATCTTCAACACACACAATTGAAACATATACAGCTGCTGTAACACTTTACACAATTCCTATGTACTGGAGCATAACAAGATCTAAATACAATTATATTTTTAAACACTGGGTCAAGGCTTTACATAAAAATACCATCCTACTTTTCCCCCTAAATTTCTAAAATATCACGTATTTTTTTCCCCCAACATCTGCAGCCATTCGGGAATTTTTAGGAAACTTTTGTGCATGATCTTAATTCCTAATCCCTGGCTCTTTGGGCTCAGTGACAAAAGATCAAAACCACCAAATATGATGGTTCACTTGAAGTCAGACCAGAGACCCTGGCTCAATTAGTCTCGTAGGACGAAAGCAGTGCTGCATCAACCGGCTCCATGCAAGAGGGGCACGTGAAGGATCTCATCAACCAGTCATCTATACAGTCCAGGTGATAGATGTGCATGCACGGCAGAAATCGAATCGGGTCCCCATAAACAAAGTCCATCATACAGATAACACACCTGTTGGGGGTGAGGGAGAGAAATCAGAAAACATTTTTAGAGAAGTGATCTATCTAGAATACTCTTTAAAATCCCATTACAAAGACTGTGTTCATCTGAACAGATGAAAATGGCTTGCCTGTCATCCTACCAAAGCATGCAAACTGATTTTTTTCTAAGGAGCATTAATCCAACAATCTCTTATTTTGGTCCCCTGGAAATCTGCACAATTTTGACAGCTATCAACAGAGCAAAGAGAAATGGACTGACCACCTGGGGATCAAGTCCATTCCTAGAACTGTACTTACAAAACAGCGACATATTATAGAAGACACCTGAAGAAGAATGTGATGCTTCAGGTGGGAAGCCATCAGATTAAATTCATGTGAACTCAGTTTTTGGTGTAAGCCCAGGAGTAAGATAGTTTTCATTTTAATAACTATATGTAAAAACCACCACTAATTTCAGTCTACTTACTGGGATGCTATACCTAAAGATCTCTTTATTAACCCTAGTTTCAAGTTCACGGAATTCTACAGGTTTAAGAAGTAACCCAATGACATAGTATTTCAGAAGTCAGTATTCAGGACAAGTTATTATCTTATGTACTAACACTAAATGGTGCTATGGCTCAAATAGCCAAGCATCAACATAGTAAATTAGATTATGTCTTTGTTGGCAAGACCATTCTCAACCTAATGTCCTCATTAGGAATTCTCAGACAATGAGCTCTTAGGACAAAAACTTCCCAAAAGTAAAATATCATATTCAACTCACCTGTCTTAGTTAAATTATTCCTCAAATTAAAAATAGATATAAGATTTTCCTCATCACTAAAACTCCTTTATTTTAATAGCTGCATAATCTACCAGAGTACTCCTATGCCAAAATCTACTTAACCTAGTTCTACTCTAAATAAAACCATGGTGAATATCTTGTGTATAAAGCTCCAGGAGTTGGAGTGAGATACACATTTTAGGACAGATCTCTGTCTCAAAGGGTACAGACCTGAGAAGGTCCTTGACATATTGCCAAATTGCTTTCCCAAGGCCACCAGCACACTCACGCAGGTGAATCATTTTAACTGACATCAACTGTCATCCACATGGACACAATATATAAAATGGTCAGAAATTCACACCATTTCTTAGCTATTTTTTATTGAAAATTCTTAATTGTTGTATCCCAAAATTCTTTTGCATAAACTGATTATATTAAATATCCAACTTCTAATATGCAGGAGAATATTTTCAAAAGCAAATCTCTGGAGATAGACCTTTGAAACATGTATAAATTTATTAAAACTTACTCCCGGATCTTTTTTTCTGATCCATCCCTTCCAGGGTCATAAACTCCTTTAGGCAGATGTTGTATAAGGCCTATTCTTTGAGCTATCCTAATTTGTTCCTCTTCAGTCAGCTGAGTTGCTAGGCGAGTCTGGCTAGGTGTTGGATGATAGACCGGAACTGGAACTTGTTCCTAAATTTAAAAAAACAGAGAAAATAATTATTTTTTAAACAGCTATTTTCTGGGGGTAATGTTTTCCTTGTTTCTTCTTTCTTTGGCTTAGTGGGTGAGAGGGGACCTCGGAGAGGTTGGTTGGGCTAGTGTGCAGTACTATGAGATTGTTTTACTCTGCCTTAACTTTAGCATACCTAACCAAGATATAAAGGATAAAAACAGGGGTGCCTGGGTGGCTCAGTCGGTTAAGGATCTGTCTACAGCTCAGGTCATGATCCTAGGATCCTGAGATCAAGCCCCACATCAGGTTCTCTGCTCAGTGGGGAGATTGCTTCTTCCTTTCCCTCTGCCCCCCACTCATGCTTGCTCTCTCTCAAGTAACTAAAATCTTTAAAAAAGGGATAAAAACACAATGTTCACTGAAAAACTCACATGGAATGCTGTGTGAAGTATTTCCACATGAAAGCCACATATCCCCAATATACTGTTCCTGATACACAAATACAGTAATTTATCTATTGGTCTATCAGGAATAATACACATAAATAAAATGGACTGTATTCAATATTCTTTGTAGGCTGTATTCTGTTTTCAACGGAGCTCTATAGTCCCTGTATATCATTATTTATGTTAAAAGTGGTCGTTACAGACTCCTATTTGTAAACATTTTCCCCCACATAGACAACCTTAAATTTATTTGGAAAGGCTGGATATTATCACAATAACCTTTTTGTAAAATTCCTTTTAAGCTTTTGGATACATATATGGATATGACAAGTGAGCCAAATGAGGCCACCCTTCCTCCCAAATGGAAAATATAAGTTTTTAGGCGATGTAAATAACCTCCATTAATTACCCAGAACATCAACTGAAGCTGCTTCGAATTAATGGCTTTTGTATGGAAAATAATTGAGAGCACCCATAATGAGAAACTTTATAAGGGCTCAAATATAAATATCCTTTCCAAAGAGAAATTTTAGGGGAAGTTTCAGATACATATAAGTTAGGCTCAGATACTCAATTCAAGGAAAAATGAGACTTTTCCACAGTCTCCTAACATACCACTCTGTCCCTTTAAACTAGCCTTATTCATAAATACTACTTTTTGACAGCAGAGTTTATCAAAGGCAGAACAGCATTAGACTTCAAATATTTCTCTCTCTCTATATATATACACAATGGAATACTACTCAGCTATCAAAAAAATGAAATCTTGCCATTTGCAACAATGTGAATGGAACTAGAGGATACTATGCTAAGTGAAATAAGAAAATCAGAGAAAGACAATCATCATATGATCTCATTCATATGTGGAATTAAAACAGAGTGATGAGCACTGGGTGTTATATGCAACTACTGAATTGCTGAACACTACATCAAAAACTAATGATGTGCTATATGTTGGTTAATTGAACATAATAAATTCTGAAATAAAAAAACAAAACAGAGGATCATAGGGGAAGGGGGGGAAAACAAGACAAAATCAGAGAGGGAGACAAATCCTCTTAATCTTCAGAAAGAGACTCAATCATCAGAAACCAACTGAGGGTTGCTGGTGGGTAGGGGGGTAAGAGAGTGGGGTAACTAGACGGACATTAAGGAGGACATAAGATGTAATGAGCACTGGGTATTATATAAGACTGATGAATCAAAAAAAAGACTGATGAATCACTGAACTCTACCTCTGAAACTAATAACACACTATATGTTAATTAACTGAATTTAAATAAATACCCTCCAAAAAGGACTTTAAATATTCCTTTTCTGAGATTTAGAACAAATGTTTAATTAAAGATCTCAAAACCCAGTAAATCCTTTATCAAGTAATCAAGAGTATATCCTCTGGTGCAAATAAAATGCCAGTAGTTAAAAGTCTCATGTGTTCTGAATTTCCAACATCAAATCATTAATGTTACTTAAGTACTTTCATACTTCTACGTCATGATGTGAATGCTTATCAGAAGTATATGCTATATCTAAATATTCATTTAATGCATATTACATAGAAAGATGATACCATATTATTAAAATTATGGCTCTTTGATCCAGATAACCTTAGCTCAAGTCACTTACCTCCACTTAACAGAGAAACCTCATTTAAGCTGTTTAACCCAGCTGGACTAGATTCTACCTATTAGGGTTGCTATAAGGCTTAAATGAAGAATAGTCAACCTTGAAGTGGCAGGAAGTTAAATGAGTATAGGTATTACAACTACTAATATCGCATTCAAAGAGCTATTATCTATTGTTGCAGGAAACTAAGCTGTTTCCTCTAAGTTCCATGCCTTTCCATCTTACTGCCTTTGCTCTTGCTATCCCTCCTACCTTTCTCTGAAGTCCACTGGTCCAAATTATACCTTGTCCAGCAGGTTGTCGATAATGAAATGAAGCCTTCCCAATCCTCCTCCCTACCACCCAATACTGTCAGTCTCTAGCCTCAGCTTAATTACATAAGTGTTGCGTACCTATACGAGAAATAGGAATATTATACAGACTACAGTGTAACTTCAGTTAACCTGTGCAGTCATATGAAAAAAAGACTGAATTCTTCTAGCTTTTCCAGGAAAGTTAAGTACCAAACTGACTATATTTCTCTATTATGGCTTGAAAGCTTTCAGCCCTGTGTATCTGTAGCACTATGAGCACAGGCAATTTTTGCTTTATAAACATTTTTTAAAATGCATACTTCCTTTTAAAAGTTTTGTACCTACAAAAATTTTCTTTTCTCTCTCTTTTTTTAAAGATTTTATTTATTCATTTGACAGAGAGAGAGAGATCACAAGCAGGCAGGGAGGCAGGCAGAGAGAGAGGAGGAAGCAGGCCCTCCGCGGAGCAGAGAGCCCGATGCGGGGCTCGATCCCAGGACCCTGGGATCATGACCTGAGCCGAAGGCAGAGGCTTTAACCCACTGAGCCACCCAGGCGCCCCTTGTACCTACAAAAATTTTCAGTTTGTAGCTCAAATTCAGAATCTGTTACATGCAACATGTATATTAAAACCCTAGTTTAGGGGCGCCTGGGTGGCTCAGAGGTTAAAGCCTCTGCCTTCGGCTCAGGTCATGATCTCAGGGTCCTGGGATCGAGTCCCGCATCGGGCTCTCTGCTCAGCAGGGAGCCTGCCTCCTCCTCCTGTCTCTCTCTGCCTGCCTCTCTGCCTACTTGTGATCTGTCAAATAAATTAAAAAAAAAAAAATCTTAAAACCCTAGTTTATACACTAGAAAAATAACTATTGAGCAGGTTTTATAGTGCATATAAAACTTATATGACCCGGGGCACCTGGGTGGCTCAGTGGGTTAAGCCTCTGCCTTCAGCTCAGGTCATGATCTCAGGGTTCTGGGATCGAGCCCCACATTGGGCTCTCTGCTCAGCAGGGGGCCTGCCTCCTCCTCTCTCTCTGCCTGCTTCTCTGCCCTACTTGTGATCTCTGTCAAATAAATAAATAAAATCTTTAAAAAAAACAAAAAACTTATATGACCCTTTGGTCATTAATGATCATATATATGACTGTTGTATCTTTGGTTTATATACCTCTTCAAAGTTTTTAAACCTAGTAGGCAAACTTTCAATGTAGAAAAGTTTTATGTTTAAATCAAAAAACTCCACAACTTACTAGCTATAAGACCCTGTACACACGGCACATGGCTGCTCAGTTGGTAGAGCATGTGGCTCTTGATCTTGGGGTGAGGAATTCAAGCTCCATGTTGAACCTACTCTAAATAAATATTAAAACTCTCCCCATGTTTTTTTAATCTCTCTGAACCTCAGTTTCTTCATGTGTAAAGTACTAGGAGCACTGTAAGAATAAACTGGGAAGTCCAAGTGTTGTCCCTAGTACAGTACGAGATACACATGAACAAGTTCATTAAGAGGCGCCTGGATGGCTCAGTCAGTTAAGTGTCCGACTCTTGATTTTGGCTCAGGTCATGATCTCAGGGTCATGGGAGTCCGCCTGTCCCTCTTTCTCTGCTTGCCCATCCCTTATCATACTCTCTCTCTCAAATAAAAATCTTAAAAAAAAAAAAAAAAACACCTCATTAAATAAACGTTAGCTATTATTGCAGCTCTACTATTATATGACTATGGAATAATATCTCAATATTTAAGAAATGGACTGGACTATGCAGAGAGAGGTAGGTAAAAGTTAAAAAATGAATCTTAGAATTCATCTAAGACCAACTTTCTCATTTTATATATATGTATATATTATATATATATATAATATATATATATATTTTTATTCTCAAAATCAGAATTTTGGTCTCCCTTTTAAGTCAGTAATTTCTACTATAGCATTCCTGGTTGCCGGATAGCAAGGAGACTCTGCAAGTTAAATGATTTGGCTTGTGTCCATTTATATTTGAAGAATAGTACACAGAAATGACATTTTAAGAACCACAAAACACGGCATATTTCATAAATGGTTCTATAAAGGTTTATCATCTGTGATAAAGGTTTAATTTCAGTGACTTCTAGAATTTAAGAATTTCAAAGAATATCAAATCCATCCTAAACTGCCCCTATAAAACAGATGCTATAACTGACAGAAAAATAAACTCCAAAGTCTAATCATAACTTCCCATCTGTCCTTTGATTCAAACTACTGAGGGCTACTTCAGTAAGGTTACTAAAGTTCAGAGGTCAAATTTTGCTAGTAGAGGGCAGTTTCTCCTCATTTTCACTTTGGGATTTCTGTTCTCTGGTATCACTTTCTTAAACTACCTGGTCTAAAGAGGTAACATGGCCTACTAATCCAACGGGTTTTTTGAACAACAGAACTATCTTGTTCAGAGTAATCTTATTTATAATTACAATATTTAAAACTGAGCTATAGTAGTGGAATGGGGTTGGAATGGAATGTGACCTAGGAGGGAGGAGGATCCCTATTCTACCCCCTTACCTGGGGCATGTTTGCAGAATCACAGAGATCAACAGAACACAGTTTTTAAAACACTGCTATCCAAGAATATGGGACTTTTTTTTTTTAAGATTTTATTTATTTATTTGACAGACAGAGATCACAAGTAGGCAGAGAGGCAGGCAGATAGAGAGAGGAGGAAGCAGGCTCCCTGCTGAGCAGAGAGCCTGATGCGGGTCTCGATCCCAGGACCCTGGGATCATGACCTGAACTGAGGGTAGAGGCTTTAACCTACTGAGCCACCCAGGTGCCCCAAGAATATGGGACTTTTAACGTAAAAAATTAAATTACAAGACTGGAGTCTGTTACTTACTATGGTCACTGTTAATATCTTTAGCAGTCTCTATCTTTGAATAAAGATAATAGCACCACTTTACAGGGTGATGATACAATCATAAGATAACAAAGAGCCTTATAAATGTCAACATTTCCACGTTATTCTAACCATTTGTTTTCTCCCCACCACCAGTGACTCTGGTTTGCAGACTTTAAGCTAACAGCTATTGTCCCTGGCTCTCTGGCTTGTCCCTGAATACAAATTCTTTGACCTCTGTTATGACTCTTGCCAGACTGGAGTTTTTCAACCCTTGGGTTACCACTTCCAGATGAGGCTACCCTCCTGCTTCTCAGTCCCAGTCCATCTGACTAGTGTGGCACAAGATGACACATATGAAGTCACACTGGAAAAACTGGTACAAGACTATGGGTAATAAGGGTCTCCCAAAATCCTTGAACATACCTACTACAAACAAAGAATTTGTTTTAGAGGTAATAATCTCTAAGCATGTACTTTAAGAGGCTATATTTCCTTGGTCTTATGGTTCATTTGTGTACAGAGAAGAAAGAATAGAAAAGGAAAGCTCTACTTAATGAAGAAACATATTAATAGATATTAAAAATAAAACCCCTAAAAAATAAAAAAAAACCCTATCTTTTAATTATATATATTATGGATGTATTTTCTTTGGTATTTTTTGTTAAACCAAAGGAACCCTCTAAGCACTACCAAGATATTTTAAATGATTCAACATACTAATTTCAATTCATATACCTTTTCAGAAAGCTATAGAGGGAATGAAATGACTTAAGAATTGCTGATATTTTAAAGATGGATATGGCCTCACTGTTCTGTTTAACACGTCCACCTTACTTTAATTTCCATCATACTTGTTAAAATGGCTTGTTATATGAGTTACTATTTACAGACTAGAGATCCAATGGTATTTTCTAGGTAGCAAAATGGAATCTTCTAAAGTCAGCTGGAAGACAGTGAATGGAAGATAAGATATGGATATTAAAAAAGCCAATTTTTAAGAGATTTGGATTCTAGGACAGTTCTCACCATTTCCTAATTGATGGCTCACTACCTAAACACTGTCTAAATAATATGATTTATGCTGAACACCTGCTTCCCTTCTGGGAGTCTGGAATTTTAGTATGCCCTAGGCAATGGGTGCCTACTCGGTATTTTTGGGTCCCCTGGTAAGACAACCCTTGACACATACTGGCACAACTCAATGCTGGGGAAATCAAGTGTATCCTGTGTGACTCCACTATGAGAGGATTCTTGGAAACTTGTGCCTGTTTCCTATGGACTCATGATCCTTTTTCCTTTGCTGATTTTGATTTGTATTCTTTTGCCATAGTAAATCAGAGCTATGATTACAACTATATGCTAAGTGCTGTGAATCCTCCTATGAAATCGAAGAATAATCTACATAACGTTCAGAGTGATGGATAGTTCCCACATTGACTCCTTTGTTTTCAGTTTATTTGGCCACGTTCATTAGAAATTCTTCTTTTTGGTGGGGTGCCTGGGTGGTTCAGTTGGTTAAGCCTCTGCCTTCAGCTCAGGTCATGATCTCTGGGTTCTGGGATCGAGCCCCACATCAGGTTCTCTGCTCAGCAGGGAACCTGCTTCTCCCTCTCTCTCTGCCTGCCTCTCTGCCTACTTGTGATCTCTGGTTCTCTCTCTGTCAAATAAATAAATAAATAAATAAATAAATAAAAAAAATCTTTTTAAAAAAAAAGAAGAAATTCTTCTTTGTAGAAAAAAATTCTCCTATGTGAAAATGGTATGTTCTGACAATGGTGGTTACACAGTACTTGTGATTTATTCCTTTTCTCAAAGTAAATTTTAAAAGATCCCTGAAGGAACTATTATTTTGAACATTACTTAGCATACAGAAAAACACTTTTAAGATAGAGATGTTGTTTTGTGCTGAACTGTGTCCCCTAAAATTCCTATGTTGAAATCCTAATCCCCAGTATCTCAGAATATGACTGCATTTGGAATCACTAATGTGACTGATTTTGTCTTGGCCTCTCTTCCTGTCCTACACCCTTCACTTAATAACTATGTCCACGGAGACAAAGAAAATTACCACTTCAATATAAATGATTCACAAGTTGATATTCCAGTCTAAATCTCTTTAAAATTTTTAAAAAAGATTTTATTTATTTACTTGACACAGAGATCACAAATAGGCAGAGAGGTAGGCAGACAGAGAGGGGGAACAGGCTCCCTGCTTAGCAGAGAGCCCAACATGGGGCTCAATCCCAGGACCCAGGGATCATGACCTGAGCAAAAGGCAGACACTTAACCGACTGACCACCCAGGCACCCCTAAATATCCTTTTTAAATTATAGGCTCTACTTGACAGTTCCAACTCAGATGTCCTCAAAGTGCCTCAAACTCAACATGTCCAAAAATGAACATGGTCCCTCATTTAGGCTTCTCTATCTCACTGAATGACAGGACCATCTTTCTAGTTCTGTAAGGAAGACATCCTTGACACCTCCCTCCCTCTTAGTCTTCCAAGTTCTCGTGAGTTAATTTTTTACTGAAAAACTGACAGAATCTGTTTATTTCTTTTCATATCTATTACTAATACTCTAGTCTAAGTTCCCATTTCGTCCCTGGTATGAAATATTAGCCAGCAAAATCTCAATTTGTTCTCTGTCCAGAAATTAGAGCAGTCCTTTCAAAACAGATTTGACTCTATTCTATGCCATGATCACACATATCTAGAAGACCTTCTTCATTCAATAGCTTCCCACTGCTCTTAGGATGGAGGCCAAAGTCTTTAATAAGACTTCCAAAGCCCTGAATAGTCTGGGTACCCACCTGCCCTCCTTCCTCATCTAACAACTCGCTGCTTTCTAGCCTCATGGTTTTCCTTCAACTCCTTTTTGAGAGCAAGGATCTCTCCTACAGGAAGTCACAGTGCATGCTGTACTCTGCATGAAACACTCTCCTCCATCACCACTCTGCTTAAATAATGCCTTTTCTTCCTTCAGAGCTCAGTTAAACTTCTACCATCTCAGAAACCCTTCCTAACTAACATTCTCCTCTCTAATGGGATTTTATACATCAAGTAACTTTTCTTCACAGCATCTGTCATATCTGTTATAATTTTACATTTAGTTATAATTTGCATGTTTGTCTTCCCCACCAGACTGTAAGATCCACAGTAAGAATTTGTTTTGCTTCTCACTGAACCAGCACATGAATAAAAGGTCAATTAAAAATCTTACCTACTAATAGCTAAAAATAATCACCCATGAATTTACTCCAATGTTTTTTTTTTTTTCATTCCTGTTTCTTTACATTTCCTGGAACGCCTAGTCAATTGTTAAATACTTAATAAAGTTAGTGTACATGCCATAATATTGGGATTATACAGGTTTTTTCTTGCTAAGTATATTCTACATGATTGATAATAGTACCTACCTCCATCACTCCCACAAATGTGAACTCTAAATAAGATTGTGAATACTTACTGAAAATGTTTACAAATTAATCATTTTCAATGTACAAGGACACTTACTAGAAAAATACTATGAATCAGTTCATGAACATCTAAATCACTAAACTGCTAATTAACATAAATGCTGGGGCCTTCAAGTGTGGTTCACTTGGCTGCCCTCACTGTCTATGATATAATTCATGAGGTATTTTGTGCTTATGCTAAAAAGATGTGTGATTATCTGCATAATTATTTGATTATTCTACTTCCTCATCACTAGACTATAAGCTTGATAAGGGCAGGGACTGTGTCTGTTTTGCTTACCAATGTATAATATTTACTCATAGTATTGGTACATCATAGGGATTTGATAAACATTACTGGATAACCAAATGATTTATATCAAAGCACTCATGTTCCTATAATCCATATCATATATTCATACCAGGATTTTGTAAACATGCTATGAAAAAAACTGCTAATGATTTGGATTAAACAAAACCAAAAAGAAAACTCAATGTAAATTATAACCCACACTCCTCCTCCAAGTGACAATACCTGGTTTGTTGCCTCTTTTAAATTTCTACCTACCTATCTCATAGGAACTTCAATACATTCAAAATCAAACTATTTTTTTACTTCCACAATCCTTCTCAAACTCAGAATTTATATGCCTACAAAGGTTAATGACAGAGTTCAGTGGAAAGAACATGGACATTTCATGTAATCTCAGCTCTGGCACTTAACAGGTATGCAACCCTAGGCAAGTTACTCAGTAACTCTAGGCCTAAAATTCTACCTCAGAAAAACAGAATACCTATCTTAAGAGTGTTGTAAGGAATAACCAAGAAAATGTACGTGAAGTAACTACTAACACAGGGACTCACTATTTGGGCCTTCCTATAAGGACATCACCATCCTTCCTGATTTCTCTGACTTGCCCTCCTTCCCTTTATCTCCATCATTTACTTTAATGTCTTATAATCTTTTTAAAAATATTTTATTTATTTATTTGACAGAGAGAGAGAAATCACAAGTAGGCAGAGCAGCAGGCAGAGAGAGAGGGGGAAGGAAGCTCCCCGATGAGCAGAGAGCCCGATGTGGGGCTTGATCCCAGGACCCTGAGATCATGACCTGAGCCAAAGGCAGAGGTTTAACCCACTGAACCACCCAGATGCCCCTAATGTCTTATAATCTTAACTACCATTTCCTCAGTGTTGACAGGAGACACATGTACTTGCCCTGTGAATTTAAATTTTGAGAAAGGGGAAATTTTCATAAGAGAAGCAAATATAATCAAATATATTTAAACATTATCTTTCTCCTTAATGCTTTAATTCTTCACATCTTCATGCAAAAAAAAAAAAAAAGGCCAAAAAAAAGCATTCATAATAAAGGAAAAGAATTAAAATTAAAGTGTGTTAGGAAAAGAAATGGAGCATCACGGGAAGGCGTAGAACAGAAAAGGAACAAAGGATTACAAAATACACTGAGACAGCATAGAGAAAAGACAGGGTCAGTCACATAAAAAGCAAGGTCTGACCTTCTGATGTGAAAACTCTGAAGCAGTTGTTTGTTAACAGATAATGTCTGTTAATTATTTGTTAATATATAATGTTTTTGCTAATATATAATAAAGCATCTATAAAATGATGAATGCTGTGAAAGTATAATGGGCCCTAATCTTAGGGAGTGTAGAAGCCAAGAAAGACAAACATATCAAAGTGTAAACATGTCTATTTGAAAGGTAGTGCATTAAAAGTTGGACCCAATTTAGGGAATATGATACAATTTTCAGAAACTAAAACAATGCAGTGGGTAAGTGCCTAAATAATGTGCTGAGGCTGGAAATAGTACAAGTCTGGTTTGTGGTAAAGGAAAAATAAAGTCACTGCTAAAGAATGCAGCTTGTCACCAAAAGCTGTATCCTTTCCTCCAGTAGGAAGTAAGAGTCAGCTCTTCTGATTTTCTCCTTACCGCCTCACAAACTGCTGCTGGCACCACCCCCTCCCCAGCTGCAGTCTCCTACTGGGAATGTTTTCTCTGAATTTGCCAGACTGAAATTTAAGGCCATAAAATGGAGGATTTGGAATGGACAGTCTCAACGCATATTTTAACTCTGATATTCAGTGAATCATGACCCCAAAACCCCCAAACCAAACAACCAACCAGCCAAACAAAAATAATCCTCAAAGATTAGCATTAATGCAATTCCTAAATCAAAAAAGATAACAATTATACATATATGGGGGAAAGAGACAGCATTCCATCTATGAGATGACAAATGATATGTCATATTTGTTGAGAAAGTATACAAACTAGAGTGATCTGCATGGAAGAAAAACACTGCTTCCATGGAGGTGGTTTGGCATTTGCTTATTTTTTTAAAAAGATTTAATTTTTTAAAAACAATTTTATATATTTGAGAGGGTAACAGAGAGGCAGAAGCAGGGTCCCCCCTTGAGCACAGAGCCCCACTTGAGGCTTGATGCCAGGACCTGAGATCATGACCAGAGCTGAAGTCAGAGGCTTATTTAACCCACTGAGCCACCCAGGTGCCTCTTATCTGAGAGAGGGAGAAAAATCTCAAGCAGACTCCCTATGAACTCGGAGCCTGAAGCAGGACTCAATCCCACAACCCTGAGATCACGACCTGAGCCAAAATCAAGAATCGGACATTCAACTGACTGAGCCACCCAGGCGCACCATGTTTACTTTTTTTTTTTTTTTTTAAATGAAAAGTTTGACTTCTTCTCACTACATAAATATTCACTGGGCACTTACTATACAGGGTTATTTACAGTATCTTAACTGGGGGAGGGCTGGAAGGCATTATCGCCACAGGCACTCTGCATTAGCAAGTCATTAGATAAGCTTATTCATTTATCTAAAGATCAAGAGAACTGAAATCAAGGTCACACTGAACCCAAGCATCGATTGAAGTATTTCTTGAACACCCAACCATACTTCCAATGCTGTTTTAGGTAAAGGAGTATAGTAACTGGGTAAGGTCTCTATCCTTCTGAAACCTAACTCCCTTAAAGTAGGGGAATCCAGAGATAGTAAATATGTGAAGATAGCTACCTCACCCACAGCTCCATACCATCTCTCCACTGCCCATGACTTGGCAACTTCTGGGACAGGCATACATTCCGAAGGCACCATAGACTACCCAACATTTGATGACTTAGACCTGACTGCTGGAAAGAGGGTGAACCAATCAGATTCTTTATTCTCTTAGAATTGGAAAACTCAATCAACTGACCTGAAAGGTCATCAAGCAGCAAATAAGAGGCAGGTAAAAAACTGGGGTTATAAGGAGACATATGTATTAAAGATAGATCAGAAATGCTGAGTGAAGCAGGCATTAGTAGAGCCCACAAATAAACCCTGAGAGTAGCTGTCTTGGTTCCCTGACAGCTTTCTGCTTCTAATCCATGTGTATTATTAAATGACAGCATCTTTCCTCCAAGTTACTTTTGTTTAAAATAAGAGTCTCCTAAGCACCACCACCATTTTCGTTCCTAAATTAGGGCTACCTTTTTCTTCTCATCAAGCAAACTGGTTTCCAGAGGGGAAATGGCACCCAATTATTGACAAAGAATTTTTTACCAAGTGGGGCAGATCTCCAGCATAGTTGTGGGCCAAGAGCTATTCTTCTGACTTAATGTGTGAGTTATTGTTGGAAGCACTGCTTTGCTACAACCAAAAAATACTAGAATTTCTCATGTAAGCATTCCATCTTTGAATTTTATCAGTTCAATGAATAATAGTTTTCAGTAACTGTCTTTCTTAAATGGCAGATGCAAATATAAGCCTATTTGAAAGCTAAGAGTAATAGGCCCAAGAATTCTTTGCAAAACCAACCAGAGGCAGAATATGCATAGCCTTTAAGGAGTTAAAAAATGAGAGCTTAAAAAAATGGTATTAATTCCAAAAAGAATAAGTCTGTAGCAGCCAAAGTTGGCTTTGGAGCTCAGGAAGTCTGGTATTGCATTTACTACACTAAGTTCTCTAACAGATACCCTCACCCTTCTCTTTAAAGGTTATTTTTTGAAGGACTAAGGCTAACATCACCAATAAAAATTAATTTCCTCCAAAAATTGTGAAACTTCAATTTTAAGAATGTTGCAAAATTCTTTAAAAGGTGTATTTCTTGGATTCGAAGTTTGAGGCTATATGGAAGACCAGTCCATTAAATGTACTTATCAATTAAAATACACATTCTGATTTCAAAAAGCATTGGAAAGTTTTATTATTATTTTAAGTTTAAGTAATCTCTACACCCAATGTGGGGCTTAAACTGCAATCCCAAGATCAAGAGCAACACACTCCTCTAATTAAACCTGGGAGGTACCCCAAAAAACATCAAAAAGTTTTAAAAAGTACACATCCCAGCACTGAGGAAATACAGTACCACTATAAGATAAAGGTCTACATCTAATATAAGACTCACTGAACTGTAATTCACATGAGAGAATGAACTCATTTAAAGTATACAATTCAGTGGTTTTAGTATGTTCACAGAGTGAACTTTATCACAGTTTCAGAACATTTTCATCATCACCAAATGAAACCTTATATCTATCAGCAGTCATTCATCATTTTTCCCCAAATTCCCCAGCCTAGGCAACCACTAATGTGTTTTCTATCTCTACAGATTTGCCTACTCTGGGCATTTCATATAAATGAAATCACATTAATGTGGTCTTTGGAGGCCTAAAACATAGTATGTTTTCAAAATTTACCCATGTAGTACTATGTATCAGAACTTCATCCCTTTTTATTGTTGAGTACTATTTCATTGCATGTACACACCACCAGTTGTATAAATGTGTTTAGTCATTTATTGGCATCTGGGTTGTTTCCACTTTTTAGCTATTATGAATACACTGCTATGAGCTTTTGTGTGTGACTTTTTATGTGGATATTTTTTTCATGTTTTTTGGGTATACACCTAGGAGTAGTGTGGGTCACATAACAACTATGTTCAATGTTTTGAGGAACTGCCAAATTCTTTTCCAAAGTACTTGTACGTATACTGAAATTCAAATTAAAAAACTTAAAAACAACAACAAAAAGTACTTATACCATTTTACAATACCAGCAGTAGTGTATGAGTTCCAATTTTCCCATGTCATTACCAAATCTTGTTTATTTTTTTAATTATTATTATAGCCACCCTAGTGGTTTTGATTTGTATTTCCCTGACAGCAAATAATAGTAAGCATCTTTTTATGTGCTGACAGGTCATTTTTATTTCTTCTTAGGAGAAATGTCTATTCAGATCCCTTACCCTTTTTGAAATTGGGTTTTGTTTTTGAGATGTTTATAGATCCTGGACATTAGTCCCTTATCAGATAAAAGATTTGTAAATATTTTCTTGCATTCTATGGGTTGTCTTTTCAATTTCCTGATGGTATCCTCTGAAGCACAAGTTTTAAATTCTGAGGATGTTCATCTTATCTATTTTTGGGTCACTGTTGCTTCTTGGTACCACATCTAAGAAGGCTTTACTTAAATCAAGGTCATGAAGACTTACTCCAATATTTTCTAAAAGCTGTGCAGATTTAGCTCTTATGTTTAGGTACATGAACAATTGAGTTAATATTTATATATGATGTGAGAAAGGGGTCTATCTACATTCTACGTGGACATGCAGGTGTCCCAGCACCATTTTTTCAAAGTTTTTTCTGAAAAGGCCTACGTTTTAATGTGAGATTTTTTTTTCCTAGAAGCCTAGTGAAATATTTTGGGGTACAGGTGAAAGGAGTAAGAATCTTACAAGACTGCTTATCTGAAGGAACCAGGGTGTCTTAAGGATGCCTAAAATTAGTCTGACCAAAAAGATTTTCTACCTCCTCTAGTCCTATCAGTTGCTACAGCTTCTACATAGGTGGTTCCTACTTTATAATGCATTATTCAATACCATATCCCTAACACTTGCCTTCTAGTTGTTCGTATGTGTTTCATGTAATATATCCTAACACAGGAAACAAGAAAAATTAAAGCTGTCTTATAATGATCCTCTTTAGATACAAATACAGAGAATGCCCTGGATCTCAATGTTGAGACTAGATGAAATACCAAATGTCAGCATCAGCACCTCAATGACTGAAAGTGGAAAATCAGGTTTAATCTTTGGATTCTTCCTCAAGTTCAATTCCACAATCAGATCATCAAGAAACTGTTTTAACCAGTAAGAGAAATGGAGATTAGCAGAACATGGAATACAGGGTACTTAAGTTCTCTTGATAATGCACCTCAAAAAAAAAAAAAAAAAAAAAGATTCCTAACCTAACCTCAACAGTAGAATATAAATAAAACAAGTTAGAATTACTAGAGATTACAGATTAATCTTAGAACCCAAATGTGAAGTTGTTCTATGCAGGGTTATCCAGCGATGTAAACAGAGATGGCCAGCTATTTATAAGATATTTTCAAACTGAAACTGACAATTTACTCCTTTTCCCATAACTTTTACATGAGAAACACATTCAACCACTTCCTCTACCTTTACCACCACCAGGAATCAAGAAATTTACCTTGTAAAATCAGTAACCCAAATATACAGGTAAATAATATAAACTTAATATGTAATGGCTTTAAAAAACTAGAGCTCTAGGGAACCTGGGTGGCTCAGCTGGTTAAGCGACTGCCTTTGCCCAGGTCATGATCTCCCAGGATCAAGTAGCGAACCCGGCTCCCTGCTCTACTTCTCCCTATGGACCTCCCCATTCTCATGTGCTCTCCCTCTCATCCTTATTCTCTCTCTCAAATAAATAAAATCTTAAAAAAAAAAAAAACCAAAAAAACAGAAAAAACAAAAACCAGAGCTCTAAAGACTGCAGCAAGGTGAGAAAATGCTTATAAAGTGATATTAAAAAGTAAAAGGATGCAAAAATATTAGAGTGCTATTATGAATACATTAAAAAAATCTGCATTTGAAAAACTCATATATACACATTGAAATGTTAATTATGGTTGCATTAGAGTACTGAAAATATGAGTTAATTTTTATTTCTATGTAATCATATTTAACTTGCAATTATAAAAAGAAAACTTTATAAAGTTGGTATCACTAAGTAAACAGCTAATTTTAAGTTATCACTAAAACATCCAATTTATAGGGAAGCCTGACGGGATACAAAATCAATGCACAGAAATCAACTGCATTTCTGTACACTAACAATGAAACAGAAGACATTAAGGAGTCGATTCCATTTACAACTGTACCCAAAACCATAACATACCTAGGAATAAACCTAACCAAAGAGGCAAAGGATTTGTACTTAGAAAACTACAGAATACTCGTGAAAGAAACTGAGGAAGACCCAAAGAAATGGAAAAACGTTCCGTGCTCATGGATTAGAAGAACAAATATTGTTAAAATGTCAATACCACCTAGAGCAATCTACAAATTCAATGCAATCCCTATCAAAATACCATCAACTTTTTTCACAAAGCTGGAATAATCCTAAAATTTGTATGAACCAGAAAATACCCTGAATAGCCAAAGGAATGTTGAAAAAGAAAACCAAAGCTGGTGCCATCACAATTCCAGACTTCAAGCTCTATTACAAAGCTGTAGTCATCAAGACAGTATGGTACTGGCACAAAAACAGACACATAGATCAATGGAACAGAATAGAGAACCCAGAAATGGACTCTCAACTCTATGATCAACTAATCTTCGATAGAGCAGGAAAGAATGTCCAATGGGGCAAAAAAAAAAAAAACAACAGTCTCTTCAACAAATGATGTTTGGAAAATTGAACAGCCACATGCAGAAGAATGAAACTGGACTGTTTCCTTACAACATACACAAAAATAGACTCAAAATAGATGAAAGACCTAAATGTGAGACGGGAATCCATCAAAATCCTAGAAAAGAACAGAGGCAACAATCTCTCTTGTAGTGGCTGCAGCAACTCCTGGCTAGACACATCTCCAAAGATAAGGGAAACAAAGGCAAAAATGAGCTGTTGGAAATCCATCAAGATAAAAAGCTTTTGCACAGCAAAGGAAAGAAACAGTCAACAAAACCAAAAGGCAATCTACGAATTGGAGAAGATATATGCAATTATCTTATCAGATAAAGGTTTAGTATCTAGGATCTATAAAGAACTTATCAAACTCAACATCCAAAAAAACAAATCCAGTCAAGAAATGAGAAGACATGAACAGACATTTCTCCAAAGAAGACATCCAAATCGCCAACACGAAAAAACATGAAAAAATGCTCAACATCCCTTGGCATCAGGGAAATACAAATCAAAACCACAGTGAGATACCACCTCACAGCAGTCAAAATGGCTAAAATTAACAAATCAGGAAAAGAAGTTATTGGTGAGGATGCAGAGAAAGGGGAACCCTCCTACACTGTTGGTGGGAATACACGCTGGTGCAGCCACTCTGGAAAACAGTGTGGAGGTTCCTCAAAAAGTTGAAAACAGAGCTACCCTATCACCCTGCAATCGCACTACTGGGTATTTACGAATATACGAATGTAGTGATCTGAAGGAGCACATGCACTCCAATGTTTATAGCAGCAATGTCCACAACAGACAAACTTATGGAAAGAGCCCAGATATCTATCGACAGATGAAGAGTGGATAAAGAAGATGTGGTATATGGGTGCCTGGGTGGGTGAGTAGGTTAAGTGTCTGCCTTTGGCTCAGGTCATGATCCCAGGGTCCTGGGACTGAGTCTTGCAACAGGCTCCCTGCTCAGTGGGGAGGAGTCTGCTTCTCCCTCTACCCATTCCCCTGCTCATGATCTTGCGCTCTCTCAAATGAATAAAATCTTAAAATTAAAAAAAAAAAAAAAAGGCGCGTTATGTATATACAATGGAATACTACTCAGCCATCACACAAAATGAAATCTTGCCATTTGCAACAACATGGATGGAACTAGAGGGTACTATGCTAAGTGAAGTCAGAGAAAGACAATTACCATATGATCTCACTCATATGTGGAATTTAAGAAACAAAACAGGATCATAGGGGAAGAGAAGGAAAAATAAATCAAGCCGAAACTAGAGAGGGATACAAACTATAAGAGATTCTTAATCATAGGGAACAAACTGAGGGTTGCTGAAGGGGAGGGAGGTGAGGGGATGCGGTAACTGGGTGACAGACATTAAGGAGGGCATGCAATGTAACGAACACTTGGTATTATATAAGACTGATGAATCACTGACCTCTACCTCTGAAACCAATACATCATGTTAATTAAGTGAATTTAAATTTAAATAAAATGATAAATTTTAAAAAGTAAATAAAAAAATACAGGGGTGCCTGGCTGGTTCAGTCAGGGCAGCACGCAACTCTTCATCTTGAGGTCATGAGTTCAAGACCCATATTGGGTGTAGGGATTAAATAAATTAAAAATTTTTTTTAAAAATCCAATTTTTAAGCTGAAAAGAAAGTGAAAGTAAAACAGAGACAGTTCATAAAGTATATCTAATTCTGCTAAGAATATGACTTATATACAGTGTTGTCTAATTCTATTTTTTAAAAATGGAGGTGAACTCACATAACATAAAATTAACCATTAATTTAAAGAGAACAATTCTGTAACCTTTAGTACATTAACACTGTTGTGGATCCACTACCTTTATCTACTTCAAAAATACTATAATCACCCCCAAATAAAACTCTGTACCCATTAGGTAGTACCACCCATTCCCCCTTCTCCCCTGCCACAGGGCCACCATCTACTTCTATGGACTTGACTGTTCTATATATAGCATAAATGGAATCACAGAATATGTGACCTTTTTCGGTCTGGCTTCTTTCACTTAGAATAATGTATTCAAGGTTCATCTGCACTGTAGCATGTATTAATCCCATTTTATTAAGATATAAATAGTGAATCAGTCAAATATATATTTGAGAGTTCCTTGCATGTACAGTATGAATATTACCTAAACAATATTTTGTTTCAACAACGCATCTTGGGATGCAAAGGTATATGAATCAGTGGAAGTTAACTTTGTTTTTTACACTTAAAGTATAAAACTGCAAAAGAAAAAGCATCGTTTAACAAACTTCAAAATATTTTCAGTTCACAAACCACTCTTGGTTTAGAATGTAATGAAATCCAATGACTTGTATTTTTTTCCTTTTTTAAAATTAACATATAATGTGTTGTTTCAGGGGTATAGGTCTGTGATTCTTCAGTCCTACACAATTCACAGCACATACCCTCCCCAACATCCATCACCCAGGCACCCCATCCCTCTCACACCCCCCTCCACTCCAGCAACTCTCAGTTTATTTTCTGAGATTAAGAGTCTCTTACAGCTTACCTCCCTCTCTGGTTTCACAATGACTTGTACTTTTTTTTTACTTTTTTTTTTTTTTAAAGATTTTATTTATTTATTTGACAGACAGAGATCACAAGTAGGCAGAAAGGCAGGCAGAGGAAAGAAAGGAGGAAGCAGGCTCCCTACTGAGCAGAGAGCCCGATGCGGGGCTTGATCCCAGAACCCTGGGATCATGACCCAAGCTGAAGGCAGAGGCTTTAACCCACTGAGCCACCCAGGCAGCCCAAGACTTGTACTTTTGATAGCACCTCTATTTTAACAAGAAAGACTAACTGGAGATAGGTACATACATATGCTGTGTACCGTTAAGTGAGGAAAATTTGGTTCAGTCTGGTGTTACAAAAGAGCTGTGTGTGACCTTGTCGTATCCATTCAAATTTCCAAAAGTAGGGGACATCAAATGTTCTTAAATATTTGGATTGCAGACACTGCAAGGATTAACATGGGCTTAAGATGGTTGCCATAGAAAGAGAAAAAACATTTGAAGTAATATGAGGGGAAATTTAAATAATGAAGTAAGGGAAGTCTTGATTTGAGAACTGAACACTCAGGAAGCCCTCTGAAACAACTAACCAAGTTCCCTCTCCTACTTCAATCCTCCTCTAGCATCATACCTATGACTTTGTACCGTTTCATGTTTTATCTTATATTTGGTATCCACCAGTATCAGTGACATCACAGATACCCTGAAGTTGCTGAAAAAATTATAACCACTTTAAAGGTGTCTTCAGTCACTTTGCAAACAAATAATAACTTAGGCTTAATCAATGTTTCTATTCTAGATTAAAATTACAAGTCTAGAACTGAAAAACAGTAGAAAACTGAAATGCTTTGCAAATTAGGCAGTAACGGCTTTTAGTTTTAAGAACCCAAAACAGTTCTTACCCTCTAGATGGGCTAGATCGATTTAACAGTGAATGGAGAGTTCCCATTTGAAGCTACCAATAGTAGTCCTAATTCTCTATTAAAGCTAACTTCTGAAAGTGATTTTCAATTGACAAAACATGTACTTTTCAGGAATTTTCCTGGCTGTTGTCTCCAACTCTAGTCCAGTGACTCCTCACCTCCATGACTGGATCACATTTCCCTAAATGAATTCCTGCTCATTTGACCAAATATAAATCTCCACACATCAGCTCTTTAACCCTAAATATTCCATTTCTATTTGCTGGTCCCAAAATAGACCACCTCATTCTGTACTCAAATCACTGAGGTCCCGTAGATGTCCCAGAGTCAAACTTACACCCCTGCCCACGTGTGTACCTACCTTCAGTTAGTGTTCCATCTTGTTAAAATAGAAGTACTATCAAAAAGTACAGTAACAACCTAAATGTCCAAATAGGGAACTGGTTAAATACATTACATACAATTAATTCAGCCCAAAAGAAGAATAAAGCTTTTCATACACTGACAAGGATGGAAAAAAGCAAGGGGCAGAATTGTGTATGTAGTAGGCTGTGTAAAGGGAGGTCAGGCAGGAGCCTTTCCTGTATTTGCTTGCATGTGTATAAAATCTCTTGGATCCACAAAAAACATTAGCCGCCTATAGGATATGGAACTGAGCAGCTACAAAACAGAAATAAGATGTTTCATCTATACTCTAACAGAATTTGACTAAATGAATGGAGCATTTAATTATTAAAATATAATTTTAATTATAATTATAAATTTAAATCATAAAAACATAATTGTTTTCTTTTGTGTAGGCCAATTCTTCTATCTTTATGTGGATTCTATATGCTTCCACATTCTCTGGAAACTTACACTATAGGTTTTTGCTGCTTTCCCTATTCAACCTTTTTTCACTAGATCCTTCCCATCAGGTTATAAATATTATCAATTCCTTCTCATTAAAACAAACTTATCTCCTTCAATTCCACATTCCATTACTGCCCTATTCCTATAGCCCTTTATAACCAGTCTTCTCCCAATACATCCTGTTCTTGCTCTTCCTATATCCTAATATCCTGGCTACATTCTTTCCATATAATCCATTACTAAATTGCTTTTTCTTAACTATCAACACTATTCATTCATAACTCTTCATCTCTATTGCCAACAACCTACCCAATAATTATCAGCTAATACAGGAGCTTCCTAACTAGTCTTCCTTGTCTACTAGCCTCTTCCTATTTGTTTTCAGAGATCTTTCAAATACAAATCTAATTTACATAATCATCTGACCCATAACCCCATTTAAAATCCTTTAGTGGCTAGCTTTCCACTGCTTTATGATAAAGTCCAAAATCCTTAACAATGATAATAAACGTAAAGGATCAAGCACCAAGGAGCTTAATGACTACATCCAGGGTGCAAACGTGTACCCACTTCTCTAAAATACTGCTTTACGAACAGACCATGTTTGAATTCCTAAGAGATCTTGTTAGAGATGCTAGACATACAAAATATTTTAATGTATTTCACAATCTTATCTTTTTGGCTTTACATCTTGGAATGTTTTCTAAACAGTCATAATCTACTGTGAGTTATAAAATCAGTTTTAGAGATCAAAGGACTTTTTAGAAGATGAAATAAAGTATACAGAATATATTGAAGGGTCAACACTGTTTTATGAACTTTGTTTCTGTTTTTATAAACAGAAGCATGATATAAAATGTACTTTTTATTGAGGTGCCAAGAAATGTTAAAAGCCCATAATCTTGGCAATTGTTTTGAAATTATGATGCTGCCATTTTCCTTGTGATATTAAAATTTTTCATTCATGACTTAAAAAATTATACTTCAAGTTAATTTTCAATAGATTTCAGAATTTCAGCTATTTTAAAATGGACTCATTTCATAAATGAGGTCTGATAATTTACCTAACAGTGTTGCAATAACAAAATTTAACCGAATTCCTGTACCACACACATATCAGAACTCTGTGGCTCAAATCCCAAAGGCTTTGTGGTTTCTGGCAACAGTGATACAAGCTCATGACCTGCAACCAGAGACTGCCTCTCAGGGATTCTTAACTGTCTTTGTGGCACAGAAAACTTTGACAATCTGGTGAAAGTTATGGACCACTTCTCAGATAGTGTTTTTGAATAAATACAGAAGATTACCAAGGAAATCAGTTATCTTAAAATGCAGTTCTATCTAGGACCTTATAGGGCTCTGTGGAACCTAAGGGTAAGTGTTCATCAGTTTAAAGATTACAATGAGCTTAAGAATTTAGAGCTTATAAAAAGGCATAGCTAATTAAAGCATGTTTTTAAGGGATAAATAAAAAGCACTTTAAGAAATACAATCTAGGGAGAGAAAATTCTAGATAATGAAAGACAGGTGGAAAGAAGAGAGAGGGAGGGGCACATGTGAAAAACGAAACACTGATGAGTACCTCAATATTTAAGGTTTCTTCTTGTTTCAGTTTTTCTACTCTCATATGCATGTGAAATTCATGCTAACACTGATTTATTTAAGCAAATTTGAGCCAAGGAAATCTTAAAAATAAATTTTAAAAAAGGTACCACGTATCCAAATCCCAAATATTTTATTCACAAATAAAAATGCTGTTTTAGTCATAGGTACTGCATTTAGGATCTTTCTATTGGCAGCTGCTAGGAAATATTATGACAAGCTTGATTATCTGGTTTTTCAATAAGCAGAATGAGAGGCACAGCAAGGGCAGATGCATTAACAGCAGATGAAGAACAATCTGATAGTGGGAAAAGAAAATGAGGGGAAAAAATGATAATAAGCAGGTGCAAGAATTAAAATTAGAATAGGCTTCACCCAGTAACAAATGTTCTACATAATTCAACTCTGGAGACACTCCTCTATTATTTCCGGAGTATAATAAACCAATCTTTCTAATTATTTTGAATCAATAAAATGAGATGAAAGTCTGCTCAGAAGTCAGTATTTCAGTGATTTATGGGGAAGGAGTGACAATGAAAAGGGAGAGTTGTGAAGTTTGAAAAAGGACCCAGTTGAGAATTAGTCTCATTAAGACACTGTTACTACCTTTGGTAAGTATACTAGAACAAAAAGTATTGATGAAAATGCTAAAACTGTATAATGTATTTATTTTAGAAGGTTTTCTACCCCCAACTTATCCAAAATAAATCCCTGTTTAAACTAGTAAATATCACAAATCTAACTGCAATTATACTTCTACAATTGGATCCATTACATTCCCCTGTGTGATTTTACTACCCCATCTCCTATTTTCCTTTTGAGAGACCTGTTTTGTGAATCTACTTGCTCTTCCATTACCCTGAATAGACTATTTCATTCCTACAGCTTCAGAGGCCACTTTGCTCCAAATCTACTTCTATTACTTCCATATTTAAAAAATACCACAATAGGGGCACCTGGATGGCTCAGGTCATGATCTCAGGATCTCAGGATCCTGGGATCGAGCCTGGTATCAGGCTCCCTGCTTAGCAGGAAGCCTGCTTCTCCCTCTCTCACTTCCCCTGTTTGTGTTCCCTCTCTTGCTGTCTCTCTGTCAAAAAACAAATAAAATCTTTTAAAAAAAGATTTATAAAAAAATACAACAAAAACCAGGATACAAATGACTAGTGGAGGTAACACTAAATGAAATACATCCACACTATACTGCAATTAGCCTTAACTAATAGACAGGAGCTAGTACCTTAATGCCGATTGATGATGAATATGCCATTTCTTACATTGATTTGGTTGAGAAAGGTTAGACAGGAAGGGGAATCACCAATTGATAGAAAAGACATGTAAACACCAAAACACACTTAGCTACCTTCAATACTGCACTGAGTTGGCAGGGATGCTTATCCTCAAATGATAAAATAGATGTTAAGCACAGGGGTATTTTTGTCAATTTAGCAGAACACTGTTGTGTTATATGAAACCAACCCTTAAAGGATTTACAAAATATCTTTAGAAGACTCACTTCATTATAAATGAGTCTCATTACCTCAACTATTACTGTTAAAGCCACTTCATTCCAATATCCCATTCTCCAGACAGGTTAACTTTACTAGAAATGGACTCCCATGTTATGATTGCCTTTGAGCCAAATCTGGTGTTATTACATTTTCATTCTTCCACTGTTCCTTTGCCATGCTGTACAAATACCTCTACTGTCTAAAGCTCAAATCTCACAGGTGCCTGGCTCTGTTGCTGGGGCTGTTTCTTATCTAGAAGATGGAATAATATTCACTTTCATAGATTATGAAAATTAAGAAAGTCTAGGTTCTGGTCTGGCATGTAAGGAGCTTACAAACTGCCAATGCCACATCACTCCAACAACAACAACAAATCAGACAAGTGGATACAGAAAATCAAAACTTACCAGAGCAGAAACCCATGAGCAGAACCAGTGCTGGGGTAGGAAAACCTGCACTGTAACTGACAGATAGCTGGAGGCTCAATGTGGACAAGACTGAGTTAAGACTGAGTGCCACTACCTCGATCTTCAAGACCTCTACCACCACCTCTATCTTCACCTCTATCTAGCACCACTTCTATCTTCAAGAGCTCTACCAGGTCCTCACAGTATATATCAGGAGAAAAATCAGCCCATGCTTCTAACAGGGGGAGGGAAAAGGAGGCCTGCACTCAGGAGAAACTTTTGCCAGAGCCAACCTGCAGAGGTTTTACCAGAGCCTAACCTATCTGAACAAATGGAAATACTCAAATCCAAATGCCTTAGCCTAATACATGGAGGAAGGGAAATATGCAACCTCATCTCCCTCTTGCCATCCTGTCCACCTAAAGTGGAGGAGGATGACACCAAGAGGCGCTGTGAACTGCAAATTAAAAACAACAAAACATACCCCTCTACACCTATTAGAATGGGAAAATCCAAAACACTGACAATATCAAATGGGGAGCAACAAGAAATCTTACTCACCACTGGTGGGAATATAATGTGGCACAGGCACTCTAAGACAATTTGGCAGTTTCCTCCAAAACTAAACAAACTCTTACCACATCTGATCTAGCAACTGTGTTCCATGGTATTTACCTCAAGGAGGTGAAAACTTCTGTCCACCCAAAAACCTACAAGTGGATATTCAGGGCAGCTTTATTCATAAGTATCCAAATTTGAAAGCAACCAAGATGTCCTTTAGTGGGTGAAAGAATAAACTGTGGTATATCAAGACCACAGAATACTATTCAGTGCCAAAAAGAAATGAGCTATCACACCATGGGTAGACACAGAAGAACCTTAATTGCATGTTACTAAATGAAAGGTGACAATCTATAAAGGCCCTATGCTGTAGGATTCCAATTACATGACATTCTGGAAAAGTCAAATCTATGATGACAATAAAACAATCAGTAGTTTCCAGGGGTTAGGAGGAGGGAGGAATGAACAGGTAAAGCAGAGGATTTTTAGGCCAGGGAAACTATTCTGAATGATGCTATAATGGTGGATCTATCTCATTATAACTTTATTCAAACTCAGAGTGTACACAAAGAGCAAACCCTAATACAAACTATGAACTTTGGAAGATAATGATGTTTCGATGTAAGTTCATTTAAAAAACAAAAACAAAAAAAAGGTTCAAGTGGTCACATCAAAATCCCAACTAGCTTATTTACAGAAAATGACAGCTGATTCTAAAATTCATATGGAATTAAAAGGGACCAAGAATAGTCAAAACAATGTTGAATAAGAACAAAGTTGGAAAATTCACACTACTGATTTCAAAACTTATTACAGAATTAGTGTAGTACTAGCATTAAGGATAGACATAAAAATCAATGGAACATAACTGAAGAGTCCAGAAATAAACCCTTGCATTAATGGATGATTGATTTCAGGCAGGAATGCCAAGACAATGGGGAAAGAATGTTCTTTTCAACAAATGGTGCTATAACAATAGGATAGTCACTTGCAAAAGAATAAATTTGGGCCTTACATAAAAATTAACTCAAAATGGGGGCGCCTGGGTGGCTCAGTGGGTTAAGCCTCTGTCTTCAGCTCAGGTCATGATTCCAGGGTCCTGGGATCAAGCCCCACATCGCATCGGGCTCTCTGCTCAGCAGGGAGCCTGCTTTCCCCTCTCTCTCTGCCTGCCTCTCTGCCTACTTGTGATCTGTCAGCTAAATAAATAAAATCTTTAAAAAAAATTAACTCAAAATGGATCTGTACCTAAAATGTGAGAACCAGAAATAAAACACAAGAGTAAATCTTTGTGACTGTGGATCAGGCAAAACTTTTTTTTAGACACAACATCAAAAACTCAAAACAACAGAAGAATAAATTGGACTTCATAAGATAACTTCTGTGCTTCAAATAACACCACCGAAAAAGTAAAAAAACAAACAAAAAAACACAAAAGGGGAGAAAACTTTTGCAAGTCATACTTACATGGGACTAGAATATATAAAGAACTCTTACAACTCAATAATAAAGACAGCTCAATTAAAAATAGGTAAAGGATTTGAATAGATACCTCTCCAGAGAAGATACACAAATGGCCAACAAGCACATAAAAAGATGCTCAACATTATTAGTCTTTAAGGAAATGCAATCAAAACCACAATGAGATACCACTTTGTAGCCACTAAGATGGCTATAATAAAAAAGATAATAAGATTTGGCAACCAATGTACAGAAATTGCAACTCCTATGCACTGGGGGTGGGAGTGTAAAATGGTGAAAGTGATTTGGAAATGGTTTGGTAGTTCCTCGAAAGGTTAAACATGGAATTACATGACATGGCAATTCCACTAGTAGGTGTACACCAAAGAGAAATGAAAACACCTCCACATAAAAACTTGTATGCAAATGTTCTTAGCAGCATTCTAACAGCCAAAAAGCAGAAACCCAAATGTTCATTAACTGAACAATGGCTAAACAAAATGTGGTAGACTAGACAATGGACTATTTCACAATAAAAAGGAATGAAGTCCTAATACATGCTACAACACAGATGAATTCTGAAAACATTGTGCTAAGTGAAAGAGGCCAGTCACAAAAGACCATATACTAGTATGCACATTGGTATGCATTCCCATGAGGGAAATGCAAGTTAAAACCACAATGAGGGCGCCTGGGTGGCTCAGTCGGTAAAGTGTCTGCCTTAGGCTCAGGCTGCGATCCCAGGGTCTTGAGACTGGGTTCCCCATCAGGTTCCCTGCTCAGCAGGGAGCCTGCCTCTCCCTCTCTCTTTACCTTTCCTCCCTACTCGTGCTCTCTCTCAAATAAATAAAATCTTAAAAAAAAAACAAGCCACAATGAAAGACTTCTAAACATTTATCAAAATGTCTAACATAAAAGAGACTGTAATGCGAAGTGTTAGTATAGATGTAGAAATACTAGGTGTTAGTATGGATGCAGAGCAAATAGAACTACATAGCTGATAGGAGTATACGCTGCTGGAATCACTTTGGAAAACTGTCAAATTTATTTTCAAATACATCAACAAATATGATGGACTGATAAGGTGTTAAACCAAATACAGCAAAATGTATAGAATCTAAGTCACAGAAATATGGATGTTCAAAAAATTCTGTCAATTTCACTTTATTTTTGAGAATTTCTGTAATTAAATATTGTGGGGAAAAACCATGTACCCAAAATAAGTAGTGTGTATGATATGTACATAAAAGCAATGGTCAAAGCAGATTTATACAACCAAAAGCTAAAAGAAGCCTGTATACATCAATAGTAGACTGCATTAGAAAAATTAGAAAAAAAAATGTTAAATGTGTATCTATACAATTGAATACTGTACAGCAATGAAAAACAAACTACTGCTACATAAATATAAATGAATTTCACAAAATGTTGAACTATTTAAGTTCAAAACAAGGCAAAACAAGTATGGTGATAAGGTCAGAACAGTGGTCATCTTTGGGGACAGGGTACTGACTATTGAAGGACATATGAGGAAGACTTTGGGGGTTGGAAATAGGCTATATCTTGATGGTAATTATAATATAGAAAAGTTCACTGGGCTACACAGTTAAGCTACTTCTAGTTATAGTGTTAAAGATATACCCTTCATTGTACATAATCAGTAAGGTTTATTTAAACACACATATATTACTATACTTCAATGTACAAGATTATAAAACTCAAAATTCATGTTCACTTACTGATTACTATTTTGGATCTAAGCCCCCCCACTCACAGTTTAATCAGGGCCTTGCTCTTTTGCTTTTATTCCTTTCTTACACTGATGTTCATGTACGACTTCACTTAGTCTTCAGAAGCTAAAAAGTAAATCTCTGATTCACTGCCCTGTCACAAATTGATCCCAACTTCAAAAGTCTACAGCAATTTAATACTTAATTATATACCGTTTCATACCAAACTAATAAACAGTTCATGCATATACATTAATCTCATCCCCTTAACTAAAATGGTAGCTCCTTAGGGGTAAAGGGCTTGTTTTCCTTTCCCCTGGATGCCTAATATAAACTTGTTGATTGATCAAAGAAAATGGTTATGGAGGATCCTGGTTTCTATCCTAAAGCCTTACTTACTCAGTTTATGATAAACTGCTTTTCCCCCCACAAATAATAATTAAAGTCATAAAAAATTACATGTCATTTTAACTTACTATGTCAGTTATAAAAGTTTCACTCTTCTTAAAGCCATTCAGTTTCATAAGAATTCAGAAAATTTTCAATAAGTTAAGTAACAAATATATCTGGAGAATTGCTTTCTTCATTCCCACACTTTCATATACCTTAGCTAATTTACTGTATGCTCTCTGGATTAAGTTACAACATAATTAATTACTCAACTGGCCTCTGGGAGCACACTCCAGGTTGGCTATATAATTATAGGATAGGTATATGTGCATTCATATCCAACTGAACTCAAAAGTATTCTTGTGCACCTGGGTGGCTCAGTGGGTTAAGCCTCTGCCTTCGGCTCAGGTCATGTTCTCAGGGTCCTGGGATCAAGGCCTGCATCAGGCTCTCTGCTCAGCAGGGAGCCTGCTTCTCCCTCTCTCTCTGCCTGGCTCTCTGCCTACTTGATAAAATCTTAAAAAAAAGGCGGGGGGGGGGTGGCTCAGTGGGTTAAAGCTTCTGCCTTTGGCTCAGGTCATGATCCCAGGGTCCTGTAAAGCTTCTGCCTTTGGCTCAGGTCATGATCCCAGGGTCCTGGGATCGAGCCCTGCATCCGGCTCTCTGCTCAGCAGGGAGCCTGCTTCCTCCTCTCTGCTCAGGAGGGAGCCTGCTTCCTCCTCTCTCTGCTGGCTTCTCTGCCTACTTGTGATCTCTGTCTGTCAAATAAATAAATAAAATCTTTAAAAAAAAAGTATTCTTGATCCATTAAAATAAGGAACTCAAGACTTCAAAAGCAACATACCATAAAGCCAAACTGAATATCAAAATCAAAAGGTCAGGCAGATTATCCAAGAGTCGAATATATTTAATTCTCCCTTATCACTTTACTTTTCAATTACATGCAGCAATCTCTTTTGCCATCAAAAACATAGACTCTGGCTGTCTATTAGCCAGTTTTTCCTTATATCTTTCATTCACATTTCAACTTTAAGTCCTTAGTATCTCCACACTTCATTTATATCACAATTGCAAAAATCCTGAATTCTGAGCATACTATTATCATAAATATTTATTACTGGTAAGGAATCAACTTCTATAAATTACTTGTTACAGCCTATTTTTTAATAATCTATTTGAATACAGGACAGAAATACATCATCCTCTTCGCTTGAAGGAAGGTTATACATAGAAGACAATTATATTCAAAAATGGCTCCTGGCAAGATGACAAATATAACCTGTAACGTTTATTTACAATTATCTTTCATTCCCCTCCTCATTTACAGAATTTAACTTGGCTAAGACACAGTAAAGACAGAAGACAAAAGAGAAAAAGTGGCACAAGTTAAAGAAAAATGTCAGAGAGAACCTATACTAGTCATTTTGTGACAGTTTTTCTATTTAGAAGCCAAATAAGATCTTAAAAAAAAAAATTTCATTCTACCCAAGTATTATATTAAGATTTTAATAGATCAAAGTTTAATAATAAAATACGGAGATTTCTAGAAAGTATTAGCTAAAAAATATTTTAAGGAAGTCAGTTTCTCAGATCTTATGCACCAAGTAACTCATTACCCCTATCTTCTTAAGTTACCCTATAATTAGCTCTAGAATTAAACACTGACACACAAAGTGTCCTACTCTTAATGGTACATACATTCTTAATGGCAAAGAATCAGCCTTAATTAAAGGATATCCAGACTGGGTTTCAGGTATAAATAAAACCCCTGCAACAATGGTGACAAATAAGAAAAAACAAAAACAAGGCAAGCTGAACTATAGAACACAAACCAAACTCAAATGAAAAAACTCATGTACTTTATAAATAAGAAGTAATAGAACAAAAAAGAAGCAAAAATCCCCACGATTCTGGGACAATTTATATAGATGCAAGAAGAACCATAGAATTTCACACTCTTACAGAAAAATGCAATTAACTGATTTTCACATTTATTCTATTTGAGTGCCTGCTATGTGAAAAGCATAATTCTAGCAATGCAAAGCTGAATCATCAGAGTTGGAGCCTAGCAGAGGAGATATGACATTGTTATAAATAAAATCAAACAGGAAGGGTAAAGTGTCCTAAGAATGGTAAACAAAGTGCTAAAGGAGTTCAGATTACTATGTTATTCAAATTGGGGGAAATCAGAAATGGAGTCATGGCATAGAAGCTGGACCTTGAAACTCTGAACCTATACTGGAAACAATTATGGGAAAAGAACTCTGGGCAATGTAAACAAAGAACAAAGGCGGAGGCTGGAGCAGAAGGCATATATAGAATATATTTGACTAGCGTATAAGTTGTATACAAGACTACAAAAAAGCTGTAAAAGTATGTAAGTAGCCAGATCATGATTCTGATTGCTAATATAGAGACCTTCAGTAATAAGTCATGAAGAATCATTAAGGATTAAGAGGAAAGGGATCTGATCTGGAGAGATTTATCAAGCACTGAGGAATGAAATGAATGGGGAAGAGAGGAGACATCAATTAGGTTACCATGAGAAGTAATAAGGACCTCAATCATGGTGCTAACTGTAAGAGAGAGAAGGCACAGTTCTAAGTTAGGCACTAGGATCTACAATGTGTAGGATGCCATTACATTCAACTGAGAGATTTTTAAAATATCTTTTTAAGACATTATTCTCATTTTTTAAAAAGACTCATTTATTTATGAGAAAGTGCACACCCAAGAGTGGGGGGAGGGGCAAAGGGAGGGAATCTCAAGCAGACTCCCTACCAAGCACATAGCCTGTAGTGGGGCTCACTCTCACAATTCTGAGATCATGACCTGAGCAGAAATCAAGAGCTGGATGCTCAGGTGACTGAGCCACCCAAGGGCCCCCACATCATTCTCATTTTTAAAGAAATTGTAATCTGGAAAAATAATCACTGTTAAAGCACTAAGAGCTAATTAATCATGCAATATGATTTCCAGATAAATACTACAAACAAAAATATAACAAAAATGGCCAGGGGAGGCTTTATTAAAAAGGCTGGACCTGATCTGCACCTTTATGAAAAGATAGAACATAAAGAGGGGAGGGATAAAATTTCACACAAAGGAATTTTAAGTTAAATAATTTAATAAGATGAAGATATGCAAAATAAGGATTGAAGTAATTTCCACCAAAAAGGTAGAGAAAACATAATACATAAAAAAATCTTCATATACTCAAATTTTTCATAGTTATTAAAAAAAACAAGGTATTATTATTATTACAGCTTTAAATAGTTAAAAATAAGCATTTTATTACATTCTAGACTTAAAGAAAGGTTACTTTTAATGAGTTCTATAGGAAACCTTGAACCTTTATTCAGTCACAATTTGAAATATCCAAAATGTTTTGTTATTCATGAAAGAAATTCCTCAACACACAACATAATCTGATAAACTCTTCGTATTTTTCATGTAACTGACAACCAGGATTTGAACTCATATCCATCTGACTCCAAAACCAGAGCTACACCTGCACTCACTGCTGTATTAACTTATCTTCTTTTGATTTTAAAATCCCAAATGAATTAATCACAAAGTATAGGACAGGAGGAAGAGATCAGTAAAACTCAAACTACATAGTTACTACAAAACTTGAAATTCCAATCTTTGTATTTATATAAACAGATACAGTACACAGAAATACTATAAAGTGGATTTTTGTTGCTGTTCAATGAATATTAAGCTCTTTTTAACAAAGTGCTATTCTTGAAATAGCCTATGACAAATGGGAGAGGTGGGACTTAAGAGTGTCAGTACCCCACTCAGGTCCTTCAACCTGTTCACACATTTCTTTCAGCACTGGGTAACCCACTGGCCTTTCCTCTTATGGACATTCATCCTCCAGCCTTTCGTGGTTTATCTTCCCTCTAAGACCACCCTTGATGGGCAGGTTTCCTTCCTATTCTTTTCAAACATTCAGGAAGGACAGAGTAGAGGGTGTGCCCAATTTCTTTGTTTTTACCTTATAATTCAAAAAAAGCTCTAACCTCTTCCCTCCCATTTCTTTAAGGCAAAGATTCAAATACTTTCTCAT
Source organism: Lontra canadensis (assembly GCF_010015895.1). Classification (NCBI taxonomy): domain Eukaryota; kingdom Metazoa; phylum Chordata; class Mammalia; order Carnivora; family Mustelidae; genus Lontra; species Lontra canadensis. The sequence goes on along the minus strand of NW_022631142.1, from coordinate 308,437 downwards.
AAAATAAACATTTTGTTATAGACTATATATACAGAGTTTAAAAAAAAACTAAATTATTTTATAATTACTTTAAACCAATTCCTATATTAATATTACTGAAATTTGATTTCTAGGATTGATTCCTTAAAAATGATCCATACTAAAGGAAAGAAGGCACTAGGAATATGCATAGTTCTTACAAAACATTAAATTGCATTGGGCTCAAATATATTAATTCATTTAAAAGAAATCCATTCATTCAACCAATAACTGAGTGTCTAATGTGTGCAAGTTACTGTTCAACAATTAAAAAAAACTTTCCTCAAGGAGCTGAACCCTGGTGGGCGAAGAGAAGACAGATAATAAGCAATAAACATAATAAGTAAAAAGACTGTTAGAAACTGATAAATGCCATGGGGAAAAAAATAGAACAGGGTAAGGGAGAATTCCAGGGTGTTAGGGCAGGTTGTAATTTTTAATAGGGTGTTCACAAAGGGTTTATGAAGGTGTCATTTGAGTAGACTTGAAGGAAGTAAGGGAGTCAGCCATGGTAATACCTGGGGAAGACTATTCCAGGCATAAAAACAACCAGGGCAAAGGCCCTGGAGTATCCTAGGAACAAGTAGGCCAGAGAGACTAAAAGGGTTGCCAGCAGGGGAAGAGTAGTAAGAGATGGGTCAAGAGAGGTTATGTGTAGGGGTATACAGATTATGTAGGGTTTATGGGACACTAAGGAATTTGGCTTTTACTGTGAATGAAATAAGGATCCACATGAAATGAGGATCCAAAGAAGGCTGAGCTAAGTGACATGATCTCTTTTACCAGAATGACTGCTGTGTTAAGAACAGACTATAAGGAAGGCAAGGGTGAAAACACTGAGACCAGTTAGGAGGATACTGACGAAACACAGGAAAGAAACAGGTACTTCCTATAAACTTTAACCATAATGGCTCAGCGTTTTACTCTTTTTTTTTTTTTTTAGATTTTATTTATTTATTTGACAGACGGAGATCACAAGTAGGCAGAGAAGCAGGCAGAGAGAGAGGAGGATGCAGGCTCCCTGCTGAGCAGAGCCCTATGTGGGGCTTGATCACAGGACCCTGAGATCATGACCTGAGCCGAGGGCAGAGGCCTTAACCCACTGAGCCACCCAGGTGCCCCTCAGCATTTTACTTTTTAAGCATAAGTTAAAATAAATCTGTCAGAACCTGCTAACAGGAAATAACTAGAACTTAGAAGTTTACTATATAGAGCTTTTGGCATATTTGTACATCATGCAACACAAAAACAAAGGCCATCTTTTAACAACCCACTACAGAAAAATACTTAGTGTGTTCCTTTATAATCAGCTATTCCCTTTATGAAATTTTTAAAAATCCTACCGCAGCTGAGACTATTCTTTAAAGAAATAAGCTATTATTCCTGTAGCTCTTTTAATTATATACTTTTTTGAATAAAAAAGGGCTAACTTCTGTCCACTGAAAATATAAATTATTCCCGTGGTGTTTCTCAGATCATTTAAATTAATCATTTTGATAAATCTTATTTCCTTTGGGAGGAGATGAAGCTTTTTCTTTTAATGCTCCCATTTTAAAAATTTTCTTTCAATTGATACCAAATTTGCTTATCAGTATCTGTGTCATTCACTTCAGGAAAGAGCAACCACAAAAACTCCCACTGTCACAAATAAACATGTTTCAAAAAAATGTTCCTTCATGATACCAAAAAAATTCTCGTTATCATCTAGTTCTTCTAGAAAAAGCAAATACAATTCCCAAAAATTCTACTTATCCTTACACTGTATTATCATAAGGGTAACAGAAAAAGAGCAGTTAAAATATTCAATTTGCCTGGAAAGGGATTAGGGAGCATGGAAGGAGGTTTTGAAATAAAAATCATACCTCTAAAAAAATGTGCTCATGAAACTGAAATAAGCATATTGTCATATAATATTTGAGGGAAATGAAGAGTGAAATATAAACAATTTGCTTGCTTCAAAGATTCAGAAAGATGAAAAGACTTCCCCTGTGACAATTTTTGGAATAAACAGGTGTGTAAACTTAAAACACATGGTACTGAATTCAAATTCACTAATTCATTCAACATTTCAGTGCCAATAATTTCATGAAGCATTGAGGACATAGTCCTTGTTCTCAAGGGCTTATAGTCTTCATTTATCCTAAAAGTTACCAAGTATTTACTATGAGCCAGATACTGGGGACATAACAGCATAACAGGTGACACAGGTCCATCCCAGAAAGCAGCTTACACTGGAGGAAGAAGGAAATGCCTTAATGATGAAACATACATAACACCCAAGTGTTCTATGTGCAGCTTATGGAAGGGGGGGGTGGTACACAAACAACTGAATGATGGATTTACAGCAGGAGGGAGAAGAATATAGAGATTTGGGAGAGAGGTGATAGGAAAGCCGAGTCTTTAAAGAGGATTAGATGTTCACCTGGCCGACCTTGGGGGTAGGGATCCTAGCAGAGGGAGCAGCTGGAGCAAAGGCAAAGAGATATGAGAACACTTGTATATTTGGTAGGCCTGGAATACAGAATATGAAAGATAAATCATGGAGGCTTCTGTAGGCCACAGTTAAGACTGAACTTTATTGGTATGTATGAAAGGACCCTGAGGGTTTTATTCAGAAAACCAACATATGTGATCAGGTTTTTCTGGTGTGATGAGACACTGGTTTACAAAGAAATGAGAAAAGAATAACACTAGATAATGATGTCACCACATGAAACAACAAAGGAGACTGCCCAGTTAGAAAATTAAACCCCCTTCAGGAAAATAATTAAGCCACTTAACTATCCAAGCCCCTCTGGAAAAAAGTTTTTAACCAGTATCATTGAAAATTGAAAGGTAAAGGAAAGGTTTTTATATATATTATGGATTATAACATCTTCATATCTGTTTTGAGTTCAAGAGGTCTTAGCTTTTTATTAATTGTGCAAAAATGTACGGGACCCATGACTGCAGTACAAAAAGCAATGAAATTGTTTAGGAGCAAGTCTTTGATACAAAGGGAGAACCACGAGTAACAGAAGGCATTTAAGTCAGGTTTAAAGGTTTCTGAAGTTCAAGATACTCAAGTTTTATTGAATCAGCGCGTTTAAAAAAAGGTGTGTCATAGGGGTGGAGCAAAAGGAGGAGGGATTAAAATTAATACATACATATATATATATAAACAACTCTTGATGTCGCTGGGACTAAAATCACCACTTGAAGATCTTTTCTCATGTAGGAGAAATGAACACCTACCAGATCCAATTAACATAAACACACGGGGTACAGGGAGAGGGAGGGAGGGAGGAGAGGATGATCATAAATGACAATATATATGGGGTGGGGGACAACCACCTATCCAGAACCCATAATCCAGTTGGCGGCGCGATGAGGAAATCATCCCCAAACCTCACAGCTCAGACTACACGATTTAGACATAAAGGCAGAAAAATGTCATTCCCAAATTCCACAAGCGAACCACCAGTCACTGGCCAAGGGGATATGTTCACATACTAGAATCCCAGAACTCAAAGACAGAATACCATCCCCACATCGTTCTGAAGGGAGGTGAAGGATCTCCCCTGTTCTAGGAATGGGGAGCAATCACCCTCAGTTCCTGCTGTAAGGGGGTCGACGCCCCCCAGGCCAGGCCCTGCAGAGGCCAGGAGCAGTGACAGCCCCGAAGCCCCCTCAACCTCGGCCGGGAGCTGCCACTACTCCTCGCACCCCCTCCTCCCAACACACACCCTCCCCTACCTGATATGGCGGCGGCGGCTCCTGATCCGGCTCCGTCCCTTCGCCAAAACTAGCCCGGTCGGACTGAGACTCGTGAAGCAGGGAGATGTCATCCGAAGTGGGGGATTTGAGGCAGTTCCCCATCTTCCGGGGCTAGAATGTGTGATCTGCGGGAAGAAGAAAGCAGTGGCGGGGTCGTTCGCACGCTCCGCGGTCAGCCTCGGTCAGCCTCGGTCAGCGAGGTGGGGTCGGACAGCAGGCCGGGGCTCAGGCGGCGGCGTTTCTCCCGCCCCCCGGTGCCACCGAAGGGCCACTCATGCCAGCCCCCGGACTTGGGGGCTCAAGGCTGGGCCGCGGGCTCTGCTGGGGTCGCGGCGGTTGCCTCTTGCGAGGCGGCAATGGGGGGGGGGGGGGCGGGGAGACGAAGCACTTCCCCACCCCGCCCCCCCGCGGGGCGGCGGCGGCCACGGAGCTGCTGGGCCTAATCCAGGTCAGGAGGGGGGGGGGCGCGGCCGTCGCGGCTGCCTCAGCTGCTGCCTCAGCTGCTGCTGCCCCTGCCGACGCCGGAGCCGCGGCCCGGGCCTCATCCTACTCCGCCTCAAAGCGGCGGCGGCGGCCAGAACGAGGCCAGCTGCGGTCCTGCGTCACGCCGCCGTGCGTGCTCTGGTCCCGCCCCCGGCGCCGGGAGCCGTGGGCGGCTCCGGCTACGCGGCCGCGCCCCCCTCCCGGCCTCCGGCAGCTGTTCCTGGGGCCGCGTCAGTTTCTGCTTCTCTCTCTGACAGTTGGCACGGTACCTGTCTCAGAAATCCCTCTCCAGTCTCCCGTGCCTCCTCACTTCCACTTCTCTCTCTCTCCCCGCTTGTCTCTGCTCTTACCTGTGCACCGTTCTGACAGTCTTCTCACCGCCTTCTGCCAAGTGATCTATTTATAAACCCTTTTCTGAATGTGTCACTCCCTTGGGTAAAATGTTAAATGGCTTTTCCCCCTTTATTCTTTCAGAAAAACACCCAAGCTCACTAACGAATCAATCCACTATTTGCACAGGTGAATAATCTTTTTTAAAATATAAATCGAATCCTCCATTTAAAACCTTCAATGGCTTCCCAAAACTGTTATGACTGCTATGACTAAGTATTCTTATATGGTTTACAACTCTGACTATTTCCCCTAACTCATTAGCACCATTGTCCCCTCAAATATTCTGAACTCCAGGCCAACTAAATAAAGTACTTTTGGTTATCTAAGAAGACTGTTCCCACTGGCTGAGGCCTTTACCCATATTGTTTTTCTGACCTTAGCTCAATTCTCCTTCACTCTGGACCTTCTACCTCGCATCAGGCTAACCATTATTCCCACGTGTCCTTCCTAAACTCATCTTCGTTTCCCCAAACCCTCCAGTCTGGGTAAGCCACCTTCTCTGTGCTCTTAGTCCCTGAGATTTTTTCTGTCACAACCTGATCAAGCTGAATCATCTGTCCCTCCTCTGTGCATGGCCTGACACATTGCCTAAGGTAGACTAGGATCTCTTGGTTGAATGAACAAAGAGCCCAAGAAGCAATATATGCAAAGGAAGGAAACAAGAAAGATGAGAATGCTCCCAGAAGACAAGAAGTGGGTCTGGACTCTCTTTCTTTTATTCACCATTTACTGATTATTTTTCTCCCCTCACAAGACCCTATGCTAGGCACTAGGGAAACTGGTTTACCAGATCTAGCTTGTCTCTGATGGAGCCCATAGTCCAGCTGGGAAGACAAGTAAGAGATGAGTTCCTCCCCTCCCTCCCCCCAGAGGTTTTTAGAGAACACTAAGGAGAGTGATTGGACCATTTGGGTGAGGATCAGAAATGATTTTTGGAGGTAAGACTCCATTAAACTGGTATGGGCATGAGTACTTTAACTTTGGAGTCCCTATTCTACAAAATTACTTACATAAATGTACTCATATCCCATATTAAATATAACTTTTTGCTGCATTCTCTCTTCCGCAAGACTTAACCTTCCTTCCCATTAATAGCTCCCACCTACATATGGGATCACTAATGCCATGTTTGTATTAGAATCTTTCATATGTCCCCCCAAATCATTACTTAATTCTCTAGCTTGAAAAGTAAAATCATTGGATTCCCTGGGAGAAAAATTTCAGCATTTGCCTCTTCCTCTCCCCCATCCTTGCCATTTTCCTGGTCTCCTCTGAACTCTCACAATAACTTCTTAATGAAGCCTTTGCTTCTGCACCATCAATCCATTCTCCAACTACTGCCATGAAAAATGTAACCAGAGAATATTCATAGACTTGTTGTTCAGAAATTTAGCTTGGCATTAAGGCCTTGCACCATTTGGTCCTATCTTTATGTTCGTATGACTCCAACTCCAATCAGGCATCCTACATTCCAACTCCATGTGAGTTGACTCCAACTCCAGCCAGTTGACTCCAACTCCAGCCATCTTTACACTACTTTCTATGCCCTCAGTTTTCACTATGCTTGTTCACCTCTGACCTTCTGCCATGCTGTTTCCTTCTGCTCTATTATGCCATCCTTTAAGATCCTCCTTAAAAACCACTTTCATTTAGCTGTCCTTGATTTCACTTAGTTAGAATATATGTAACAATAAAAAATAAATGGGATCTATTATTGTATTATATGTCACTATGTATTACATATGAATATTTTGACACAATTTCAAATATGTAGTCATAAGTGACATTTGTTAGCCTGAGCCAGACATGTAAGAGCCCAGAAAGGTGTATATTGTAATACCATTTTGCAAGAGTAGAAATATAGATTCACATGGTTAATCAGGGCTAAAATCGGGATTTGAATCATATACCAGTTGCCATTGTTAGGTATGAGAAAGGACTACAACTTTTTCATCCTGGTATTTCTCAATATGTAAAAACAAGGGAATGGATGGGGTGCCTGGGTGGCTCAGTGGGTTACGCCGCTGCCTTCGGCTCAGGTCATGATCTCAGGGTCCTGGGATCGAGCCCTGCATCAGGCTCTGCTCAGCAGGGAGCCTGCTTCCCCCTCTCTCTCTGCCCACCTCTCTGCCTACTTGTGATCTCCATCTGTCAAATAAATAAATCAAATCTTTAAAAAAAGAAAAGTAATAACCAGGGCTATTGCAGTGACAAAGATGCTCCTTGACCAAACTCTAGTCAGGCTCCTCTAAAGTCCTCAAGGCCCTAAACTTGAGTTCTGTCCTTGGCCTACTTATTCCAGTATTAGCAAAAATCTGCATCAGTTTTTTAACCCCACACTTGTATTGGATAACTTTAGCCCACCTTCAGCAAAAATCCTATCAAAGAGGTTTAGCCAGAATTCCCCTTAGCCTTGATGTTTCGTCTTAGTAATTTTCTATCCACTGATCCCATCTTGTTCCATACCCATAAATCCACACTCATCCTTTTTGTATTCAGATAGAGTCCAGTTCTATAGTGAGGTTGCCCTTCCCCTATTGCAACAGGTCCTGAATAAAATTTGCCTTCACTACTTTTATTTTCTGTCTGCCTCTGCTTTTCTCTGACAGCAGGAGCTCTAATGCAGAGGAGATATGATAGTCTGGTATCTTCACTGAGCTAGATATTTTTTAAAAAATAGATTTACTTTTTAGACAAGTTTTAGATTCATATCAATATTGAGCAGAAGGTACAAAGATTTACTATATACAGCCTGCCCCTACACATGCATAGTCTCCCCCATTATCAACACCCTACACCAGAATGGTACATTTGTTACAACTGGTGAGCCTACAATGACCCATGACTAACACTAAAATCCTTGCTTATGTTAAGGTTCACTTTTGCTGTTGCACATTCTATGGGTTGGGACAAATTGATAATGATGTGTATTCACCATTATAGCATCATAAAGAACAGTTTCACCAACCTCAAAAATCTGTGCTCCACCTATTCATCCCTCTCTTGCCCCTAGAAATCACTGATTCTTTACTTTCTCCATAGTTTTACTTTTTTCAAAATGTCATATAGTTGGAACCATATAGCGTTTTAAGAGGTCTTTATATATCTTAGAGAAGAGTCCTTTCTCAGATGTGTCTTTTGCAACATTTCCTTCAAGTCTATGGCTTGTCTTTTTCATTCTCTTGACACTGTCTTTCATAGAGCAGAAATGTTTAAATTTAATGAAATTCAGCTTATCTATTTTCTTTCATGTATTCTGCTATGCATTGTATCTAAAAAGACATTGCAAAACTTAATGTCATGTAAATTTTCTTCTATGCTGTCTTCTAGGGGTTTTATATATTTGCATTTTACATTTTTTTAAAGATTTATTTATTTGACACACAGAGATAGATCACAAGTAGGCATAGAGGCAGGCAGAGAGAGAGAGGGAAGCAGGCTCTCTGCTGAGCAGAGAGCCCAACGGGACTCGATTCCAGGACCCTGAGATCATGACCCGAGCCAAAGGCAGAGGCTTAACCCACTGAGCTACCCAGGCACCCACATTTTACATTTAAATGTGATCTATTTTGAGTTCATTTTTGTAAAGGGTGTAAGGTTTGTGTCTAGGTTCATTTTTTTGGACATGGGTGTGTAGCCATTCTAGAACATTTGTTGAAAAGACTATCTTCTCCCCATTGTATTACTTGTCCTTGCTCCTTTGTTAAAGATCAATTGTCTATATTTGTGTGGGACTATCTGGGCTCTCTATGCTGTTCTGTTGATCTATTGGTCCATTCTTTTGCTAACACCATACTGTCTTGACTACTATACCCTTGTAGTAAGCCTTGAAGTAGGGTAGCATCAGTCCTTCTTCAATAATCTATTGGTTATTCTGAAACTTTTCCCTCCCCATAAAAATGGAGAATCAGATGTTGATATCAATAAAATAACAGGATTTTGTTTGAGATTGCATTGAATCTATAGATCAAGTTAGAAAGAACTGACACCTTAACAATACTGAGTCTTCCTATTCATGTACATGGACTATCTCTCCATTTATTTAGTTCTTATTTGATTTCATTCATCAGAATTTTGTAGTTTTCCTCAAATAGGTCTTTTACATATTTTGTTAGTTTTATACATAATTATTTCATTTTGAGGAGTTGCTAATGTACACATTTCAGTTTGACTTCCAAATTCCCCGTTTGTTGTTAGTGTATAGGAAAGCAATTGACTTTTGTATATTAGTCTTGTATTCTGCAATCTTGCTTTAAGGGCCTATTTAGCCAGAGTGATTTCATCCCGTTAAACAGTGATTTTGCTGTTTATGCAGTAAAACTTAAACTGATCCTGCACCCCCCACCCAGGGGAACTTACTTAATAGCAAGTCCGGGAAGCCAGTAAAATATGGTCTGATAACAGAGCCCAAATACAAGGGCGGGTCAGGTCAGGTGGAGATAACAGAGCCCGAATGCAGGGATGAGTCGGGCCCGGTGGAGACATCCAATCAGTGGGGCGGTCATACTGTGTCCCTAGCTACCAAGGAGTGTGGGCCCTTTGGGGCACCAATTCTGACCAAGGTGATAGGCTCGCTCAAATAGCTACTATGGGGTGAATTGTAATTCAATTGGCCACCCGTGTGTGACCTAGCATGATTGTGCAGCTTTCTCTGTGTGTTACAATCTCATTCGCCACCTGTGTGTGGCCAGGCTCAACCACATGGCCTTTGCTCTATAAAAGTTAGTCTATGAGGCTGGGAGGGAACGCCCTCTCTGTAAGAGGTGGCCCCGAATTGTCGGTTTGATTCTCGATGCTTGGCGCAAAATAAAGATTTGCTTGACTTTCACTTTGTATCAGTCTTGCTCCTTTCATCATGAACCTATCATTGGGGGACCTTTCACTTGCTATAATCACTTACTAGTTCCAAGAGTTCTCTGGTTCATTCTTTTGGATTTTTTAATATAAATGATCATGTCGTCTATGAACAAAATCAGACTTATTTCTTCCTTCTCAGTCTACATATCTTTGATTACTTTTCTTGTTTTATTGTATTATCAGAGTCTCCCAGTATGATATTAAAAAGCAGTGGTGAGAGGGGACATCCTTACCTTGTTCCTTATTTTAGTGAAAAGCTTTGAATTTCTCACCATTTGGTATGATGCTAGCTGTGGGGTTTCTTTATAGATAGTTTTTATCAATCTGAGGAAATTCCCCTCTATTCCTAGTTTACTGAGAGTAACATGTACTATATTTTTACAGTAAAGTAAGCTAGAGAAAATAAAATATTATTAAGAAAATCATAAGAAAGAAAATAAATACTGATAGTTCTGTACTGTAAAAAAAATCCATGTATATAAATGGACTCATTCAGTTCAAACCCATGTTCAAGGGTCAACTGTATGTAAAAATGCAACTGATTTTTGTATTGACTTTGTTTTTTGCTACATAGCTGAGTTTATTAATTAGTTCTAATAGGGTGTCTGTGTGTGTGTGTGTGTGTGTGTGTGTGTGTGTGATCTTTAGGATTTTTTTATGTATAAGATCATCAGCAGATAGAAATAATTTTACTTTAGGGATGCCTGGCTAGCTCAGTCGGTAGAGCATAAGACTTTTAATGGGGCACTTGGGTGGCTCAGTGGGTTAAAGCCTCTGCCTTTGGCTCGGGTCATGATCCCAGGATCATGAGATCAAGCCCCACATCGGGCTGTCTGCTCAGCAGGGAGCCTGCATCCTCCTCTCTCTCTGCCTGCTTCTCTGCCTACTTGTGATCTCTGTCAAATAAATAAATAAAATCTTAAAAATAAAAAGAAATAATTTTACCTCATCTTTTCCAATTTGGATATCTTTCTTTTTTCTGCCTAATTGCTCTGGATAGATCTTCCAGTACTATGTTGAATAGAAGTGGTGAAAGTGGGCATCCATACCTTTTCCTTATTTTCAAGGAAAAGCTTTCAGTCTTTTACCATTGAATATGATATTTGCTGTCGGTTTTTCATATGTGGCTTTTATTATGTTGAGGTCATTTCCTACTATTCCTAGTTTTCAGAATGTTTTTATCATGAAGGTTTGTTGAATTTTGTCAAATGCTTTTTTCTGTATCAGTTGAGATGATCATGTGGGTTTTTTTCCTTCATTCAGTTAATGTGATATACCACATTGACTGCTTTTTGCATATTGAAAAAATCCTACATTCTAGGGATAAACTGCACTTGATTGTGGTGCATAACCCTTTATACTGCTGAATTTGGTTTGTTGGTATTTTGTTGCGGATTTTTGCATCAATGTTCCTAAGGCATATTGGCCTATAGTTTACTTGTAATGTCTTTTTCTGGCTTTGGTATCAGGGTAATGCTGGCCTTACAGAATGAGTTAGAATTGTTACCTCCTCTTCAGTTTTTTGTAAAAGTTTGAGAAGGATTGGCATTTGTTCTTTAATGTTTGGTAGAATTAACCAGTGAAACCATCAGGCAGGCCCAGGGCTTTCTTTCTAGGGAGATAATTTATTGTGAGTTTAATCTCCTTACTAGTTATAGTTCTATTCTATAAATCTATAGTTCTATTCAGAAAATCTATAGATTTTCTGTTTCTTCATGATTTAATCTTGGTAAGTTTTTTTTCTAGTAATTTGCCCATTTCATCTAGATTATTCAATTTATTGATATACAGTTACTAATAATACTCTCATAATCCTTGTTCTTTCTGTAGAATCAGTAGTTATGTTTTCACATTTGTTTCTGATATTAATAATTTGAGTCTTCTTTATTTTTCCTTAGTCATCTAGTGAGATTTTTGTCAATTTTGTTGATCATCTGGTTTCATTGATTATTTTTCTATTGTTTTTGTATTCTCTATTTCATTTATCTGTGGTCTGTATTATTTCTTTTTTTCTGTTAGCTTTGGGTTTAGTTCTTTTTCTTGTTCCTTAAATTGCAATGTTAGATTATTGATTTGAGATCTTTCTTGTTTTTTAATGTGTATATAGCTATAACTTTCCCCCTTAACATTGCTTTTGCTGAGTTCCGTAAGTCTTGGTATGTTGTGTTTTTGTTTGTCAGTCATCTCAAAGTATTTCTTAATTTCCTTTGTGATTTCTTCTTTAAACTATTGTTTGTTTAAAAAGTATGTTTTTAATAGGCACAATTTTGTGAACTTTCTAGTTTTCCTTCTGTTATTTATTTCTAATTTCATCCCATAGAAGATACTTTGCATAATATTTATATTTTTAAATCAATCAAGACTTAATTTGTGGCCTAATATATGATCTACCCTAAAAAATGTCCCATATGCACTTAAGAAGAATGTGTATGCTATTGTTGTTAGGTAGAGTGTTCTGTGTATGTTCGTTAGATGGAGTTGGTTTATTGTGGTAAGTCCTTTATTTTCTTACTTAACTTCTGTTATTTCCTTCTTTATCATCTTCTGAAATGGCTGTCCTATTCTTTATTATGAGTAGGTAATGAAGTCTTCAACCATGTAAAATTGTCTATTTTTCCTTTCAATTCTCTCAAAGGGAAAAGAGAAAAATGAAGGGGCAGCAAAAAAAGGGGCACCAACACTTTAAACTCCCTGGAAGTCACTAGTCAGAGGGGGAAGGGCTTGCAACAACTGGAAGGGGCAACAATAATGGCTGCCCACCTCTTTGTACCTCTGTGATCAGAAGCAGCAAACAGCAATCAGAGCACAGTTCTCTAATATTTGGAGGACAGGTTCCTTTTTGCTCACCCTGGCTTGTACCAGCTGTGGTCAAGCTACTCAAGGAACTTGTGCATAGCAGCCTGCCACTGGGAGAGGAGGGTGGATATAGCTGCTACTGCGCTGAGTTAAAACTGATTGAAATTCACCACAATTTATCTTCCAGGTCTTCCCCTGGAAGTTGTAAGTAAGGTGTCAATAGACTCTAGAGTTCCAAATACATAGTTATATGAGACAGATTCTGCTGTGCAGTTGTTGTCTAGGTGGAGAGACAGAATCTTGGTACTTCTTACTTTGCCATCTTTCCAGAACTCTTTCTTGGTAACATTTTGCCCTCTAAAAAATAAATTATGGTGATTACAATATCTTTACATTAAAAACCAGGAGCTAACATATATGTATTTACTGAAGGACAATCTCAGAAACAATAATCTAAATATTTGACCATAGGAAAATGATTAAATAATCATATACTCACTTCAAGAGGTATTCTCTAAAATTGTCATTCTCTACAACATTTTTCTCTAGTACCTTGCCTTACTTTGTTTTTCTGTATAGCACCTGATATTTTAGTATGTATGTATTGTTCATTGTATGAACACTAGAATTAAGACCATAGAGTAAAGTCTTTGTCATTTTCACTACTGAATCCTCAGCATCTAAAATAGAGCCTGGCAAATTATAGGAAATATGTAAATATTTGTTGAACATATGCATAAATGAAGCATGAAAAGTTCTTGGGAAATACCATTTAGTAAAAAAAGACAGAAAATAAAATATTTTCTCTCATTAAAACAATGAAAAAATGGCATACGTGTTGACAGAGTTTGGAATTTAGGAACTTGAAGACAATGGTCACCAAGGTAATGTGAAGAAATGGAATGATATTCTGATAGGAGACAAGGTTGTAGGCAATGTTTCCTCTTTCTCTTTCCCTTTATTCCTGGTATTAGTGTTTCAAAATGGTTTGTGCTATGAAAAACAACAACAAAACCTTCAAAAATTCTCTTCCTGAGGCAGATGAAAGTATAGATAGGATATTATACTTGCCAAACTTATTCCAGACAAATGGAGCTATATATTCCAGAGTGGGAAGGAATAGTCCTTGGAGCTTTCAGAGAGGAAAATAAGCACAGAGGAGGATGATTGCTTAGTATTTGAATAGTAAGTCACATGATACATTAGAATCAAGGGATGTAGGGAGAAGGAAATAAGAACTAGCTCTTGTGGTCTGTGTCTACAGGTTCTGTTCTGAATTTAACAATAGAACACTAACAATCAGGCAAGGCCAGAACATAGTTTCACATCTTGTACATGTCACAAAGCTGCTGAAGCCAGGAAACAAGTGACAACTAAAATTCAGACCTTACTCTACTTTCTGAGCCACTGAAACTTGGTGTAGGTCTGTATCTGCCCAGAAGATGTACTTTTTTTCTGATTTTTCACAAAGGCATCACAGAGGATAGGTAGTGGAATGGGCCACTGACTTAGTGTGCTGGAGTCTGATGCCAAGTAAAATAACCTCTTAGTTGTACCACATCAATCTCTACTTTAAGCAAGTAGTAGTGTCGGCTCAATGTGTAGTTTTCAAATAACCACATGAAAAGACATGTGATTAGTATTCATCACATACAGTCTGCTACCCAGACTTGCACACATGCTGAAATAAATTTATATGCTGGATGTAAATATAGAACACTAAATGACCTACTTTCTGCTAAGCCTACTGCCATGATTAAAGAAGTAGGGGTGGGAGGCTTGCATATGGGAATATAGAAAGAAAAGCTTTGGAGTTACAACTCTTGGACTCATCATTGGGAAAACATTATGTTGAAGTCTTCAATCACTTTCTCCTTATATCTCTCTGATTGCCTTAGGAAAAGACATTAAATAATTTCTGAGTGGTTTATATTTTTCACATCCTCTGCAATACCATGTGAACTCAATATTTCCCAAACATACCATGCTCTCTAACCCTGTCTCTCCTTGGCCCATGCCTAGACAGTCTTTCATTGTCTCCTCAGCAAATTATCTTCAGCTTTAAAACTCAGTTCTTCAGTCATTTTTTAGGAAGAACTCCTGATACACCTTCTTCCTCAGTGGAGATATTTCTTCCTTCTTTTGTGTTCTCCCAGCATTTGGCATACTTCTCTATTAGCATGTAGCATGATCTGTGAACATATCTACTGACTTTATTAGACTGTGGGCTATCCTAGATTTTATATATATATATATATGTGTGTGTGTGTGTCCATATATATGTCCATATATATATTTATGTCCACATATAATATATATACACACATATATATATTTATGTCCAGTCTTAGCATCTAACATGATGGCTAGCAAACAGGGCTATTCCAAAAACGTTTGTTGAATCATGAATCAATGAATCAATGAATGTGATAAGGACACATGCCTGCACCTGAGGCAGAAGATCTGGGTTCAATTTTTGGATTTAATGTTAATTTTTTTTATGTGGCAGATTAAATATGGCCACAGATACTTTGGTGCTCCTCCTATTAAGAGATGGGGTCTGTGTCCTTTCCTCCTGAATCTGAGTAGAGACTCTGTCTGGTACTGTTTAAACTAATAAAATATGGCAGAAATGACAGTCAGTTTCTAAGTCTGGGACTTAAAAAACTGGAAGTATTCATTTCCTATCCCTTGGAAATCACCCCTTGGAGCTTTTGGGTGTCAGGTAAGATGTTTGACATCCTTCTGGAGGGACATCACGGACAGGTTTTAAGACTACATGCAGAGAGAAGGGCCTGGCTAAGCCCAGCTTATATGTGAGGGAGCCTTAGCTGAATCCAGTCTTCTAGTTGTCCCTGCTAATGCCTTAGTCATGTGAGTGAAGCTGTCTAGGATCCTCCAGACTAGCCAAACCACTAGCTGAATACCATCCACTGACCCCATTTAACTCCATGTGGAGAAGAAGAATCAATTGTTTATCCAAGCTTATGCCAAATATTAACTCACAAAATTAAGATACATAATGATTTTTTTTAAAGCTATTAAATCCAAAACTGATAACCAGAACAGAAGCTGATACCTGGAAATGGGATATTTCTATAACAAAAAACCTAAGACATTGGATATTGACTCTGAGACTAGGCAATGGGTATAGATTTGAAAGGCCTTGAGGAATCTGTTAATGAAATCTGGAATGGGCTGGAGAAGACTGTTGGTGAAGACTGCAGAATAGTCAAGAAATTGTGTTTGGAAGTGGGAAGTAGTTTTGGCAAATGGTCATTTATAGTAACATGTAAAATAGAAAGATACCTAATGAACTTGAGGATCTGACTGGGAATTTGCCAAGTAAAAAGTATAAAGCATTGACTAGCTTTTTCTAGCTATCTATGATAAAATATGAGAAAAGAGAGGTAAACTAAAGAAGGACCCAGGGTAGTATTTCTAGCCTGTTTCCAGGAAAAAGATGTCCAAGGAATAAATGGCCTCTTGTTACAGGTCAAATCCAAGGGGCTGCCAGCAAAATAAGGTCACAGTGTAAAAACAAACCAAGGGTGCAACTGTAAAATCTTTTTTTTTTTTTTTTAATTTATTTATTTGACAGAGAGAGAGAGGACAAGCAGGGCGGGGGCGGGGGGAGAGGGAGAAGCAGGCTCCCTGCTGAGCAGAGAGCCCAATGCAGGCCTCCATCACAGGATCACCGGATCATGACCTGACCTCGAGGCAGATGCTTAACTGACTGAGCCACCCAGGCATCCCTGTAAAATCTTTTGTTAAGACCTCATAAAGATTTAAGGCTGTATCTTATAGATCCTTTATAAATTATTCCTGGGGTAAAAAAATTACTTCCAAGAATCTTAATGCTGTGCCTCATTGCCCCTCAATGCTAAATAATAGGTTTTCTCAGAGTCTTAAGTGTGTCATTCCACAGAAACATCACAGAGCACGCAAGGTCAAGAAAGGCTCTCTGAAAGAGATATGTGGGTGTGTTCTGTGGATAATGGAGTAGAGTATACTTTGATACACAGGAAACTCCCTGAATTTTCAAAGGATTACATTAGCTTGGCCTGAAACTGACAGCGACAACACAAAATGAAAAGAGATCTTTGGACTCCCAATCTGCTGTGGGCAGAGAACAGGCTGAGAAAACTATTCAACTACAAAAATGGGCTATTTGTTATGGAAAAAAGAGGGATGACTCAGAGGGAAAAACCAAAAGTCACAGACATTCTTATTCCCAGGGAGCAGAACTAGGCTTTAAGGAACTGGCAACATGTGCCAGGTTAGATTTCTGAATACACCAGTGACTGCCATGTGCTTCCATTCCCCCACCCACTGCTACCACCACCTTCTTTTGAACTGGAGTGTCCATTACAGTTATTTTATGCCTGTCACTACTGTAGTTGTGTGTGTAAGGGGAAGGTAACTTATCTCTTTAGTTTAGAGATCTTCAGGTTGAAAGGCAAAACGCTCAAGAAGCTACAACTGAGGAATTACATCTGAGGCGCTTCATCCACACCTGGAGCTCACTCGGATAATGAGCTCATAGACCTTAATCCCGAGTCTGATGCTGTAATGTAATGGGCTGTTTGGAGGGGCGGGTCCTTTGAGGAGGTGAATGCATTTTGCCTGTGGGAAGAATGTAAATAATTTGTGGTCAGAGGGCAGATGGTGACAGATTAAAGATGGTTGTAAATTCTTTGATCCTCTTACTGTTGTCCTTACGTCTTCTCCTCCAAAATCTGGGTGGGCTTTAGATTGTTTTGAGCAATAGAATACTGTAGAAATGACACTGTGCTGATTTCCAAGTCCAGGTCTTAAGAGATTGTTAACTTCCACTTCCTGTATCCAGGGAACATGGTCTCTTTGAGCCCTGAGCCACCATGTTCCCTGCTGGAGAGATCACACTGAGATTGTCTGCAGGGTAAGAGGGGCCCAAATGAAGCCAGCTTTCTAGCCATTCCTGCCAAGACTTGAGGCATGTAAGTGAAGCCAAATGAATACCTTTGAGTGACCCCAGTTGACTCCTTGTGGAGCAAAGAAGCAACCAACCTAGTACTGACTAGATTCTTGATTCACAATTATAGGAAATAATGAAATGTTTGTTGATCTAAGCCAACAAACTTTGGGATAGTTTGTTACACAACAATAGGTAACTGAGATCTCCATGACTTTGGGTCAATCTTTTCTCTCTAGAACTATTTCTTCAGCTTGGGCAGTGTTGCACTCAGTTGGTGAACTCAAAAGGCCTTAAAGTTTCTGATTTTCAGTTCGACGCAGCTAAAGGTGGTTGGACTATTCCAGATGGTGTTTAGACATTTGTTAAATGACCAGAGGAATATAGACTACATATATTTAGGTACTCAGTAAGTATTTTAATGAGTTTTGAAGGATGAAAAAGAATGGAATAAGTAGAAGTGAAGGAAGGAACCAGACAGATGAACAGCATGTGCTAAAACTCAAAAACCTGGACAGCTTAGGAAATTGCAAGCATTTCAGAATCGTTGAAGTAGCAAGTACAAGGGAGAATGGGGGAGAGAAAGCTGGAAAGATAGGGCCAGATGGTAAAGAGACTTTCATGCCTGGCTATGTGTTTTAGGCTTTATCTGCAGACCCTAGGAGACCTTGAAAGGAAAATTATCACTGAATCCTCAGTAAGATAAATGCATTATCTCTTTTTTCATTGACATAGAAATCAAAGTTTTGTTACCTGTCCAAGACTACATAATTAGTAGGTGGCTGATCTAGGGTTGGAATCCATGTCTAATAACTCTGAAACTATATTTTCAAAGACTTCAGAAAGGAATATAACTCTAATTTTTAAAAAAATCACTTTGAGGGGCGCCTGGGTGGCTCAGTGGGTTAAGCCGCTGCCTTCGGCTCAGGTCATGATCTCGGGGTCCTGGGATCGAGTCCCGCATCGGGCTCTCTGCTCAGCAGGGAGCCTGCTTCCCTCTCTCTCTGCCTGCCTCTCTGTCTACTTGTGATCTCTCTCTGTCAAATAAATAAAGAAAATCTTTGAAAAAAAAAAGAGGAAAAAAGGAAAAAAAATCACTTTGAACATATTCTTTGAAATTATATAAAATCGGAGAGATGTGAAAGTGAATGTCATAAGCAGTATGAATTGTATATGATTAATTTTCCTTGGGTGAAATAGAAGAAATGATTAATTATTCTTAGAGAAATGAGTAAAGCCTCTCAGAAAAGATGACATCTTATTTATGTATCTATGTATGTATTTCTATTTCTTTTTTTAATAGATTTTATTTATTTATTTTGAGAGAGAGGTGGGGGGGCAGAGAGAGAGAATCTCAAGCAGACCCCATGCTGAGCACAGAGCCAAACTCGGGGCTCCATCTCGTGCTGGTGGGATCTTGGCCCGAGCCGAAATCAAGGGTCAGTTGCTTACAGGACTGAGTCATGAGGTGCCCCCATTTATTTATTTATGTATTTATGTATTTATTTATTATTGTTATTTTAAAGCAGAGCTAACATTCATTGAGCTCTAACTACATGCCTGGCATTGTTCTAAGTGTTTTCCATGTATTATTTATGTCTCACAACAACCCTGTGAAGTACGTACTATTACTTTCTACTATTATTTTAAAGCAAAGAGAGTTTAGGTAACTTTCTCAAATCTCACATTCTGTAAACCTGGATTGGATCCTGGTGGGCCAGAATCACGCTTTTAATCATCAGCAGGAACATTTAAACTGGGTTTTAAGATAAGGAGATTTGTGGGCCAAAGAGCATTTAAGAGAAAGAAGCAAATGCAAATACTTGATGCAAATGTTTGTTGGCATGAAAGTTCCCTATGTTCTAAGAATACCATTTCAGGGAAGCTGAAATTTAGAGAAAGAACACTGTGTGTGTGTAGTAGGAAGTGGAGGGAGAATGAGAGAAGTACGGTAGGTGAGGGTGCTAGAAATGTAGTCTGGGGCCACGTAATGGAAAGCCTGAGATGCTAGACAAAGGACTTAATCCTCTAGGGTATGGGGAGGCATTTAAGTTTTTCTTTCTTTTTTATTTTATTTTTTTAATTTTTTAATCAAAGGAGTACTACAATTAGGTCTATATTTTAGAAAGAACAATCTGGTTACAAGGGGAAATGGATTGAATAGAAGAGACTGGAGGCATAGAGAAAGGAATCAGGAAAGTAGTCACATCCTATCTCATCCTGAGGTAGGATGGTGGTAGTGGAGATAGGGGACAGGGAAATGAGCAATATGTAGGTTAGTGCTCGTTTTCATAGCTAATAGCTAGTTCCTACTGGGCATAATTTTGAAAGTTGATTAAATGTGGCTTGTGTTTTGCTTGGAGAGGCTTGGATAAAAAGCTTATTTTCTTAATTTGAAAAGTCAGGAACTCTGTTTATAATTCAGTGGTCCACACAGGGCAGGCAAATCAAACACACTAAGGCCATTAAAAGACACACATGTAAAAAGAGTTTGAATACTTTGGTGTTTTCCTGGCCTTCCCATCTACAGCTATTTGCATTATTTCTACCTCAAAGACAGGACCCCAGCTGCATTTAAACAGGCATATTCCTGGATTTTAAAATGTCCACAGAAGGCCACAAAACTTGACCTAACCCAAATAAAACTGAACAAAGGCTGAGAAAAATCCTGCATTCTGCACATCCTGCCTTAACGAACATGACAAAGGAAACCTGCTGACACCTTCAAACCTTTTCACATCAATTCCATTAGCCTGGAAAGCCCTCCCTTCCATTGTCCTCCTCTAGGATGAGCTCAGACCCACCTCTCTCAAGGCAAAGCCAGATATGCACTTCTCTCTGCTCCTCTAGTACCTTCCATGTCATCTCTTTAATAACTATGTGCTTTCTTTTTTTTTTTCTCTTCTTTTTCTTTTAATTTTATTTTTTATAAACATATATATATATATATTTTTTTTTTCCCCAGGGGTACAGGTCTGTGAATCTCCAGGTTTACACACTTCACAGCACTCACCATAGCACATACCCTACCCAATG